>NW_027069607.1:724816-762316 GCF_002906115.3 Quercus suber
AGGATCTTACGCCATTTTTCCATTCCCTTTCCTGTGTCCGACCACTTCACACACATATCTGCCATAGATGCCGCTACTGTAAAATGTAGTGAGGCGCAGTTCAGGTCGCGACAGACGGATGCCACTCCTCCCTCCCGTTCGGCTTTATCTAGATCAGCTCCATCTACATCTGCTCATTCTTCCTTTACGAGTGATGTATCTCTCGGAGACATTATGGCGTAGTTGCAGCGCATGGACACTCGCCTTGATACACTCTCTACTGAGTTGTATTAGGTGAATTTTCGTGTTGGTCGTATTGCACGACGGCAGGCGACCATGGGTGGTTTTTCTCCAGAGGCTACTCCTTCACTACCTACTCCAGCAGCTTCAAATTCTGAGGATGATGAGGATGATGAGGCTGATGATGATGATGATGATGATGATGGAGATGCTAGCTCTATTGATGAGATGTCTACATGACACTCTACCCTTTGTCACTCGTGACAAAAAGGGTGAGTAGTTTTGGGTTATGAGAGTAGTCATCTTAGGGGGAGAGTTAGTATAGACATTTTGATAGGGGGAGTGTTGATATTTTGAGGGATGTAGTGAGATTTTGATGTACCTTTTCTTTTCTATTCTTTTTAGATACATTGATCTTGTATATGAGGTCCTTTGACCATTTTTACATACATTGTACTTATACTTCTTTATATATATGGATGTATGTTTCTTTGACCTCTCTCTTTATGTGTTGTTTCTTCTCTATCTTTATACACATGTTCTTTTTACTTGTATGCAATATATTATTTCTGTTTCACACAAGATGCCTTGATGAGTTTTGTTTAAAGTGTTTCAGAAATATAGGTTATCAAAGTCTACTTGCCATAAACTCTCTTCTTGCAAAGTTTTTCAAGAGTTTGTGTTAAGATAGATTTTATTGTATCAACAAGTGAATATGAGTTGAGTGATTTATGACTTCTCTCATATGTTCATTTGTTTGTTGTGGTTTTGTCACGGATTGCCAAAGGGGAAGATTGTTAGGACATATATGTTTTTACTTGTTAAGAACATATGTCACTTATTTATGTAAATTGGCTAATCTTTTGACAAAACGCATTCTACTTGTAATTGGGTAGTTCTAGGTGTTTTTAATACTTCAAGAAACAAGGTTTCAAGGTCAAGTGTTGAAGTCATCAAGTCTGTCCAAGAAAAAGCAAGCTGAAGTGCAATTTCATTAAATCTCGACACCTGCTTGATAGCTACCTCGACACCTGCTATTTATCGAGATTTATAAAACCTGATTTTTTGATATACTTTTCTTGGGATCCGTGAATATGCTTTTGGGCTTTCTTTTCTTTTAACCCTAAACATATAAAAGGATTGTTTTAAGAGCCATCAAATTGTACACAAGTTGCAAAAGCATTGAGCAATCTCTGTTCAAGCAAATTGTGATCAAAAGACGAAGTTCTTGACCTAGTTCATCTTCTCTCAAGAAGTTTCTGTGTATTTGCACCAAAGGGTTTTGTAACCAAGCATCTTCTTGTTATTCATCATAAAGGATAAACTGAAGAACTTTGCAGCCAACCTCTCCTTCTTAGTTAGTGTTTTGAAGCCGCGTACTAGGATCCGCGCATTGGTTAGTCACGCATTTGGGAGTCGTGCATCAAAGGTGGGAGCTGTCGCTACAGATCAAGTCCAATTGGGTATTGGGGTAAGGGTTCAACTATAGGTTGGTAAGGTACTTGAGATTCCTTTACTTGTAACCGCTTGATTTGATAATAGTGGAGTTTCGGGAGTGGTAACCTGAAAATCACTCGGTGGGTTTTTTGTCGTTATGGTTTTCCCCATTCGTAAACAAATCACCATGTTATTTAATTTCCGCTGCATATTTAGTTTTTGGTGATTTGTTTGTGCTTCCATGCAATTGCATGATTAATTGATTAATTAACAACTTGGCTAATTAATTAATTAGGTTTAATCACAAGGGGTCATTCAAATTGTGGCCTATCAGTTGTAATATATATACCAAAAGGTGTCTATTGAAAAGTCATAACCATTCAAATTAAATATACCAAAAGTTGCCTATTGAAAAATCATAAACTTTCATATTGGATATACCAAAATGTGTGGATATACCAAAATGTTCCTATGAAATGAAAAGGTGTCTATTGACATAAAATGTGTATATTGAATAAAAATGTGTCTATTGATAAAAAATGTGCCTATTAAAAAATGAAAATACACAACTGTATGGTGTTTTTAAATATATACATGGCATAAATTTATATAGTCACATGTTGCAATAAGGAGTGGTCAGTAGAAAGTCTAACGTTTTGCTTTTATATTATACAAGCTCCATCAGTGTGGAATCCACCCCTTTTTTTTATATTTTATAAAGAAGATATTTATTCATATTATCTTGATATTTTACTAGTGTTAAAGGTTATATATAAAATATTACGTTCTTCTAATTAAACAATAGTCTCCTCAATCTCTTTTGCAATACTAGAAAAAGTTAGAGAATTACAATTACATGTGAAGGTATACTAAGACAAGACATATTATTAAAACTATCATATATGTGCTTGATATCCTCAAGAATCCAAGCTATACAGTGAACAAAAATGATTTGAACTCAGAAAATGAAGTCATTGGATGCCTATACAAACCAATAAAGTGCAAAACAACACCCTTCAGATTCACCACAGCAATTAAGAAATACAATCTAAAGGATTAATTTTCAAAGTAGTTATATATATATATATATATATATATATATATGAAATATGTAAGGTTGAGTTTGATCAACTATCTTGTTGGCTTTATTCCGTGCCAAATTTACTTGTAATTTAGCATTTAGAAACCTTGTATTTAGCAGGGAATCATGTAAGGGTAGTGTGTGTGAGAGTGTGAAGAAATGCTTAAGACTGTGTAGTGAAGCAAGGACTCACAACTGGATCTCACGAGTGGCTCACGACTGGCAAGCCGCCAGAAGAAGCACACGAGTGAAGCACGCAGAGAAGCTGAACCGTCATGCTAGCTGTAGCACTACAGGACAAAAAGTCCCGATTGGCCATTCAGTTAGCTCGCGGCTTGAACTCGCGACTCAGTCAAGTCGCGAGGCCAAGTCGCTAGCCAGCTCTGTTTTGGAAAAACTGATTCTTTGTATTCCTTTCTCACCGCAGTATAAATACCCCTTATACCCACGAAATGTAGAGAGCTTCCAGAGAGAATTTTGAAAGAGAAACCCTAGAGAAAAACAAGATTGACTCATCCACAATCTTTACATAGTGATTCTTCAAATTCCTCTACTTTCACCCTCTCCATTGTTACATCCTTGAGAGGTTCTTGGCCAAATCATTTTCTCACCATACCCACATTTGTGAGAAGGCTTTTTGGTACTTTGGGAAGAAGTTAGGAAAGGACCAATGGTTATTGGTTGATGCTATGGGCTATAGCAGAATCCGGTAAGCTAGAAAATACAAAGGTTTGGTGTAACCTCGTTGGAGCAAGAAGCTTGGAGGGCTTAGGTATATTGGGTAGATTAGGCTTGGAGGGTCTATTGCTGTTCATGTATCCCAACTACATTTTTTAGTGGATTATTGACCGTTTGGATGGCGGCGGAGAGGTTTTACGCGGAGGGCTTTGGTTTCCTCTTCGATAACACATCGTTGTATTTTCCTTGTGTTTGCATTTCTCTTCCCTTAATCTTTGTCATTTAATTTCTGCTGTGGATGTGATTTTAATTGGTTTAGATTGTTCATGAATTCTGTTATTAGCTTATGTTCATTTTCCGCACATAAATTGTTTGACATTAAGATTGAATTGATAATTTTGTAATTAGGGGTCTAAAAGTTCATAGTGTTTTATACGCTATTTGAACTTTCAAAATATTTAAACCAAAGCAAAATAAATCTAACTCATAGGAATCATTAGATCTCTGAAGGAACATCATGTGCAAGAGGATCGTTAGGTAACTATATTTAGTGCCATACGATGTGATCCATCCAATGCCTATTCGTCGAATACCCCAGAGCGATGGATGGACTAATCTTGACAGACGATCCCCTGTACTTAGTCCTCTAAACCTTTGCATATTCTCAATTCCATTATCTCCATATGGAAAGAACTTGCATACCATACCCAAAGATCCTTCTATATATTCATATCCTTCAAAAATGGGAAGGTAAACCTAAAGATCTTGACTCATTAACCCCAATGCACTCCCTATAAGGGAAGTGCCTGGACTCATAGAGGGGATAAACTCCCTAATATAATGATCAACACCATTTTTGCTTGCTTCTTGAAAGTTACGCACGTGCTCCATCCAACTCATGCAATAAATAAACAAGGAAGCCGGTAGACAAGTATAGAAACAAGCAAAGAAAGAGAGCAGAAAACTGCAAATAAAGCAAACATGCAATTGAAGGAAACTTATGAAAAAAAAAACACACACAAAGAGAGTATGCAATTGTGGTCGCCTGATTTTGTCCCTCGACCCCCTTTTTCAATTGCTTTAAGGAGGGGTATCGTCATTTGTTACACATTGGGTTCTTTGCAACATGACTCTTATGTGATTGTGTATCTACAGTGGGGTGTGTGAGTGTGAGCCTCTTTTTCTTACTTTTAATTTAGGAGTTGCCACCAACCATTGGTTTTGTATTAGGCCATCTGTAGTGCAAGTAAAGTTAAAAGGGGGCATTTGTAAACACCTCATTTTGTACCCATTAATAAATTTTGGTCCCCGGTCTAATGATGAGCTAGACTTATGTCAAACAAGGATAATTAAAGAGTTCACAATAGTTTGGATGTAATCACAACTCAAAAGTGCTCATATCGCTTTGAAATCGATATTAAAAAATGACCTTTGCTTACTATTTTGACCATAATTTTTTAGTGAGGTTTATTGCATTGGAAAGTAGACATCTTGGGCTTCAATTTGAACACAAAATATGCTTAATTTGTACTTATATTGAGTAAGTTATGACCATTTGAATTTGGGCCAACTGGGTAGTCCAATTTTCTAGGTTTTAAAACTTCATTTTAAATGCCCAAAACATCATGCTTTGATGTGGCTGGCCCATAAACTCTTGAGAATGTCCAAAGATCATTAAAAAGCCCCTAAAACCTTAATTTTAACCTATAAATACTCATCTTATATCTCCACTCAAAACCCTAGCTAGAGAGAGTTATTTTTTGTCCTCCATCTTCTTTAAAACCCTAATTCTCTTTTCCAAAACTCACACACAGCCCCTTAGTTTTACTGCATTAGAACATGCATCATGACATTGTAATTGTTCATGCATCATATAGATTTTTGTTCTATATTTTTTTGTGCTAACTTGCAGTCTGCCCTTGGTTTGTGCTTTGTTTTGTTCTTTTGGTTCTATCTTTGTGTCTTTGTCCTTTCCTTAGCATCATGCCTAGGAAGATTAGAGCTCATAGGTCTATTCCCTCACCTTTTCCTCCCCCATCTTCTTTTGATCATGAGAAGTTTCCTAGTGAGAATAACCAAGAGATTTTTGAGACACTGAACCTTAGGAGAAAGATTTGGCCTGAGCGTTCTGTTGTGTTAGTTGAGCTTGATCCTACCATTAGAGAAAATTTTGAGCATTAGGGCTGGTTACCTCTGTTGAAAATTTCTGATCCTCCTCCTCTAGCTACCTTGATTAGAGAGTTCTTTTTGAACATCTCTATCTGCATCTATGATTCCAACACTTTGGTTAAGAGTTGGATATGAGGTGTAGAGTACACCATTACTCCTACTGTAGTGGCTGATGCTCTAGGGGTAACTTTGGTCCAGCACCCTGTCTATCCATATGATGAGTCTCCACTCTTGAATGATGTCATGTCATACATCACTGGGTCTTCTATCCAATGGGGTTTTGATCCTCGGGTCACGTCTTCTGAGCTTCCTGAGACTATCTATCTGTTTCTTCGGATAGCCTGTCATTCTATATGGCCTATTTCTCATCTTCACACCATTCCTCTCGAGCGGTGTGTCTTTTTGTACACTCTTATTACTGATGCTCCTATTAGTTTTCCTTACTTGTTTCTTCGTTCTTTGAACGAAGTTTATAGGAGTTCATCTTCCGCTTATGCTCTTATCCATCCTATTTTTATTCATAGGATTTTGTTATATCTTGGTCTAGATGATTTCCCTTCTTCTGAGCCCGTACATGTTATTGCTCCCATTGGTGCGTCTTTTCTTAGACAGAGGGTTGCTTATCTTCGAGTTGGCTCTAAACACTTTAGGTTTAAGCCTTCTGGTACCGCACCTCCTCCTTCTTCTTCTACAGGTCTTGCTGGTGAACTCTAATGTGTAATGTTGGCAAACCATGATCAAAACAATATGTTTAGTCTTATTTAGGCTTGCTCAAAGTTGTGTAATTCGTGTAAAGTTGGAATCGAGAGGCTATAGATGTATTAGTGCATTTCGGCCTGGCTCGATCGATTGAAGGTTAGACTCGATCAATCGAAAGTCGGCCAGAATGTTTTTCTACAGAATTTCCAACTCAGCCCTATCTCATTAAACGTTTAGGGTTTTATGTTTTTGCCCTAGGTATATAAGGCAAAACCCTAGCCACGTTTTGAGAGTTGCTCTAGTTGTATTGTTGCTCATATTTTGCAGTTTGTGTGAATCTCTTATGAGATCCTTGAGGAGGTTTCATTCATATAAACTTAGGGTTTTCAAGGTAGAGATATTATCAACACCTTGATAATCAACTCAGTTGCTGCCATTGGAGCTTAAAGAAACACGAGCATGAGTGCTTGTACTTGATTGAAGAATCCAAGAAAGAAGGAGTCCGTGGATTCGGAGCTTGCACGTGGTCGTGTCAATAAGTTCTACTGGTGGGTAGCATTAGGAAGTCGAGCGTGGGTGCTTGTAATCCTTTTGTATGAACTTCGATTCTTTCATATAGTGGATTCAAGTTTACCTTGAAGATAGCTAGGTTAAATCCTCCCAGGTTTTTTACCGGTTTAGTTTTCCTGGGTGATCATATCTTTGTGTTCTTTATATTTTCGGTGCTTTATATCTTGATATGATTATTTGATTGTGTTAACCTAGATTTGCATAATTTGACTAAGTTAATCACTTGGCTAATAAACTAGGTTAATCCAATTGTTGTGGTTTAAGGGGTCAAAAAACCTAATAAGTGGTATTAGAGCGGGTAGCTCTCTTGTTGTAGATCTTTTGATCTCTGAGTTGATCCTTGACCCTTGTTGTCATGAAACATGGACACTCTCTTGTTGTTCCTCCTCACTTTGATGAGAATAACTATGCTTATTGGAAAGTAAGGATGAAAGCATTCCTGAAATCTATTGATGAGAGGGTTTGGAATTTCGTTGAGTACGGATGGGAGAAGCCACTACTCCTGTGAGTGAGTGGCAAACTTCTCAAAAAGAAGCAGCTAGGTTCAATAGCAAAGCTATGAATGCCATCTTTAACGCTGTTTCTATGGAGGAATTTAGAGAATCTCAAATGTTGAGGTTGCTCACACTGCTTGGAAAATCCTCTAGACTATGGATGAAGGCACAAAGGTAGTTAAATTAATAAATTGTAGCAATTAACTTCTAGATTTGAAAGTATTAGGATGTCTGATGATGAAACTTTTGATGAATTCTATGCTAAGCTAAATGATATTGTTAATTTTTCATATAATTTGGGTGAAATCTATGATCAACCTAAAATTGTTAGGAAGATTCTTAGATCTTTAATTGAAGACTTTAGACCCAAAGTGACTGTTATTACTAAGAGCAAGGATGTGGACTCCATCCCTGTTGATGAGCTTGTAGGATCTCTTCAGTCCTATGAGCTAGACCTACTCAAAGCTAGCAAATCCAAGTCAATGGTTCTTAAGTCAGTTGATGATGTCGAGGTTGGTGGATTTGATGATGAACTCTTTGCTACAGAGATTGCTTACCTTGCCAAGAACTTTAGAAACTTTCTTAGGAACAGTAACAGAAAGGCAAGAAATACAAACACTGCTGAACCTATAAATTTTAGGAAGAATGATCCTATTAAGGTTAGCAACACTAAAAAACCTAGAGAAAAAGTAGGTCAATCTTTCAAAAATTCTTTGGGTTCTTAATGTTTTGGATGTCAAGGGTATGGTCATGTTAAATCTGAATGTCTTACATTCTTGAGGTCTAAGGGTAAAGCTATGGCTGTAACCCTTAGTGATAATGAGGTTTCTAATGATGAGTCTGGATGTGATGAGGATGGAAACTCCATTGCTTTCACTGCTACTACTGTAGTTAATGAAACATGTCTGTTGAAGAGAACCCTTCTGATGGGAAACTCTCTGAGGATGCAGATCTTCAAGAGGCCTATAATAAACTTTGCAAAATTGCTGCAAAGGATGCTATGAATGTTGAACTTGGCCTGAAGAAAATTGAATCTCTTGAGCTTGATAAGAAGAATTTGCTTGTTAAATTGTTTGATGCTAATGAACTTTTGAACAATGTGAAAACTGAGAATATGTTGTTGATTAATAAGGTTAAGAAATTAGAACTTGATTTATCTGTTGCTAGATCTGCTAGTTCTAAACTTGATCAAATGCTGAGTGTTCAAAAGTATCATTCTGACAAATATGGTTTAGATTTTGTTGATAGCATCTTTGTATCTACACCACATTCTACGAATTTTGTTCCTTCATCTTCTTCTGAACCTTCTGTGAGTGAGGTTGTGAGTGAAACTATCAAATCTCCTGTGAGTGAGGTTGTCAAACCTATAGAAGTTTCACCATCTAGGAATGATAGGCCACAAACTGAATGACCCATTGTGATTAAACCAATTAATTAATTAGCCAAGTTATTAATTAATTAATTTAACATGCAAACGTGGGGTAGCACAAACAAATCACCAATAAACTAATTACGCAGCGGAAATAAAATGACACAGTGATTTGTTTACGAATGGGGAAAACCCTTACGGCAAAAATCTTATCGGGTGATTTTCAGGTTACCACTCCCGAAACTCAACTATTATCACAACAAGCGGTTACAAGTAAAGGAATCCCAAGTACCTCACCAATCTACAGTTGAACCCTTACCTCAATACCTAATTGGACTTGTTCTGTAGTGACAGTTCCCCCTTTTTGTTGCACGGCTCCCAAGTATGTGACTAACTAATTGTGCGGATCCCAGTACGCGACTTTAACACCAACTGAAAGAGAGGTTGGCTGCAAAGTTCTTTAGTTCATCCTACATAATGAAGATCAAGAAGATGCTTGGTCATAAAACTTAAAGGTGCAAATACACAGCAAATTCTTCAGAAGAGATGAACTAGGGCAAGAACTTCGTCTCTGGCCACAATTTGCTTCAACAGAGTTTTCTCAATGCTCGTGCAACTTGTGAACTATTTGGCGACCCTAAAAACAATCATTTTATATGTTTAGGGTTAGGAGAAAAGAAGGCCCAAAGACACATTCACGGATCCCAAGAAATCAGATCAGAATTTTGAATTTCTTAAATCTCGACAGATAGAAGGTGTCGAGCTTACGGGCTTGAACAGCTTTCTTAAGCTAGATAGATGCAGCTGTCGAGCCAGCTGTCGAGGTTTAATGAATTTGCACTATCAGCTTGTTTCTTGGACAGACTTGATGTCTTTAATACTTGATCTTGAAACCTTGTTTCTTGAAGTATTAAAAACACCTAGAACTACCTAATTACAAGTAAAGTGCGTTTTGTCAAAGAATTAGCCAATTACATAAAAGAATGACATATGTTCTTTAACAAGTGAAACATATATATCCTAACAATCTCCCCCTTTGGCAATCCGTGACAAAACCACAACAAACAAATGAATATATGAGAGAAGTAATAAATCACTCAACTCATATTCACTTGTTGAATACAATAAAATCTATCCTAACACAAACCCTTGAAAAATTTTGCATGAAAAGAGTTTATGGCAAGTAGACTTTGACAACCTATATTTCTGAAACACTTTAAACAAAACTCATCAGGGCATCTTGTGTGAAACAGAAATAATATATTGCATACAAATATAAGAAACATGTGTATAAAGATAGAAAAAAAAACAACACATGTAGAGATAGGTGAAAGAAACATACATTCACATATAGAGAGAATAAGTACAATGTATGTAAAAACTGGTCACAAGACCTCATATACAAGAACAATGTATCTAAAATGTAAGAAAAGAAAAGATACATCAAATCCTCACTACATCCCTCAAGTATCAACAGTATTAACAATCCCCCTAACAAAAATGTCCTAGACACTCTCCCCCTAAGATAACTACTCTCATAGATGTGTATACATGTTTTGACGATCTAAGATATGAGAAAATAATTTTAACTCACACATAATCATAACTGTTTGATGGGGATTATCACCTTTGAGATACATCCTATAACTCCTACATCTCGTAGAAAACACACTTGCAATCATATTTAAAGCATTTTTTATCTTTTTGCTTTTTTATTTTCTTTGTATATTTTCTTTTAAGCATATCATGTATAGGCATATAAGAGAGAGAAAAGAAATACCCAAAATGTTAAGCATAGATATTGCACTTTTGCTATGTTGAAGCATACGGATGTCTTTGACACTGCACTTTTGCTATGCCGAAGCATACAGGTGTCATATTATGATTGGTGAGCAACAATGGTGAGATGGTTATGTATGCTTTTCTCTTAGGATTTTCTAGTCCTACTCGTCAAAAAGAGTGAGATGAGTGTTAAGTTCAAGAGATGACTTAATCTTACTTATCACAAACAAGAGTCACAAAGCTTACTTGCTGATTTGTGCATAGAGATGCTCATCTAAGCTACAAATGATACAAATTTTAGAAGACTTTGTTTCAATGGCCATTCAAGGCACACAAGTACCAATGTGTACAAAACACACATTGTTTTTGTATTTTTTTTTTTAATTTTTCAATTTTTTTTTATTTTTTTATCAAAAACAAAATAAACAAAACTTGAAAATAAAAAAACAGAAACAAGTTATCAAAGCAAAGCATAAAACTAGACTGACTCAAAAAAAATGTAAAACACATAAGTAATGCAACAAACAAAAACAAGAAGATAGAAGAAAGTGATAAAATCACTTAGAATCCTTTTTCTTCCACACCTTGGAAGAACCTTTCCTTTGATTAAACCCTTGAACCGGTGGTGAAGGGGAAGAATTGAAACCGTTCAAGTTTGAAAAGAACATGAGGGCTTTCAGAAGATCTCCAAGAGGAGCAAGAGAGGATTGAAGCTGATTTTGGCTTCCAGATGCTATCATGCCATTGCTCTGTTGAGTGACTAGCCACTTGTAGCAATTTGGTCGAGTATGACTGGCAACTCCACAATGATGACAGAGATGCTACTTCTTCTGTTTTGGCTTTTGAGAGTTAGCCTTCCTAGCCCTAGGGTTTTTAATATCTTTCTTATCCTGTTTAGGGGGTGCTCCCAAGATAAATTTACCCTTGTCTAGTTTCTTACTAGCTAATTCAGTTTTAACATTAGTGTTTTCAATTTCAGTATTATTAGCAGGAGAAACAAAAATAGTAGCACTAGTAGAAGCAGTATTAAAGGAAGAAAGACCATACCCTAAACCTGTTGGATCTGAAGCAGATTTCTGATTGTTGAGCATCTCATCAAGCTTTGCACTTGAAGTCCTCTCCAATTGAGTTATGACTTGAAACAGCTCCGCTTCAAGCTTCTTAGTCTTCTCAGCCAAGAAATTGTTCTCAAACCTCAGTGCACCAATTGTTTGATTAGCTTCATCAAACTTTGTGGAAAGCTCTTCATGATCAAGTTCCACATCACTGAGCTTCTTGGTGGCCAGTCTATACAGTTTCTCATGCTTCTCAGAGAGCTTGTATAGTTTCTCATAAGCTGAATGGATATCATTTTGATCATCCATCTTCTTACATTTAGAATCCACCAATTCTTCTTCTTTTTCCACTTGATCAACAATCCCTTCAGTAGGATTGACTGTGGCAATGAAGGCATTTAAGATTCCGTCATCCTCATTATCGGAATCATCTTCAGACTCAGTGGCACTCAAGGTTGCAGTAAGTGCCTTACTCTTCCCAATGCTCTTAAGATATGTGGGGCATTCATGCTTCATGTGACCAAATCCATGACATCTAAAGCACTTTGGTCCCACAGGAACAGTGTACTGACTGCCATTCTTAGCATCCTTTTTCCCTTTATCTTGCCTGTTAGACTGAAAGGAACTGGATTGTCTGCGGTCCTTATTAAAGCTCCTTCCATTGGCATTCTTCATTAACTTCTTGAACTGCCTTGTAATGTAGGACTTCATCTTGGAATCTTCATCATCGAAAGACTCAACTGTATCACTGCTCTTTACCTTCAAGGCCATGCTCTTGCCTTTACCAGTCTTGCTAATTCTGGTCAACCCTAGCTCATAGGTCTGCAAGTTTCTAACCAGCTCAGTCAAAGGAATCTTATCAATATCCTTTGATTCTTCTATTACTGTAATCTTAGCATGGAATCTCTCGAGTAGAGATTTGAGCACTTTCCTTATAATCTTGGGTTCAGGAATGGTTTCCCCAAGATTGAAAGCAGAGTTCACTATGTCCTTGAGCTTCGCATAGAACTCATCGAACGACTCATCCTCCTCCATCTTTATTTCTTTAAAGGTGAGCCTTTGAAGCTTTGAATCCTTGACAGCCTTAGTACTCTCATAGGTTGTCTGGAGGATGGCCCATGCTTCCTTTGCAGTTTCAGTAGAGGATATCTTCTTGAATTCCTCATTGGTGACTACGCTAAATAGGGCATTCAACGCTCTGCTGTTGAAGTTTGCTGCCTTGATCTTGGCTTCATCCCAATCAGCCCGTGCTTCCTTTGGCTTGGTTCAGCCAATTTCTATAGCTTGCCACGCCTTCTTATTTAAAGACTGCAAGAAAGCTCTCATGTGTATTTTCCAGTATGCATAGTTAGTGCTATCAAATAAAGGAGGTATGATTAATGACTGTCCTCTATCCATGACAAACAGGGGTCAATGGATCAACATAGCAAAGATTAAACCTAATTAGAGTGTGCCTACTTTGATATCACTTGATAGGCCACAAACTGAATAACCCCTTGTGATTAAACCAATTAATTAATTAGCTAAGTTATTAATTAATTAATTTAACATGCAAACGTGTGGTAGCACAAAAAATCACCAATAAACTAATTATGCAGCGAAAATTAAATGACACGGTGATTTGTTTATGAATGGAAAAAACCCTTACGGCAAAAACCCTACCGGGTGATTTTCAGGTCACCACTCCCGAAACTCCATTATTATCACAACAAGCAGTTACAAGTAAAGGAATCCCAAGTACCTTACCAACCTACAATTGAACCCTTACCCCAATACCCAATTAGACTTGTTCTATAGTGACAGTTCCCATTTTTTGTTGTACGGCTCCCAAGTACATGACTAACCAATTGTGTGGATCCCAGTACGCGACTTCAACACCAACTGAAAGAGAGATTGGCTGCAAAGTTCTTCAATTCATCCTACACGATGAAGATCAGGAAGATGCTTGGTCACAAAACCCAAAGGTGCAAATACATAGCAAATTCTTCAGAAGAGATGAACTAGGGCAAGAACTTCGTCTCTGGTCACAATTTGCCTCAACAGAGTTTTCTCAATACTTGTGCAACTTGTGAACTGTTTGACAGCCCTAAAACCAATCCTTTTATATGTCTAGGGTTAGGAGAAAAGAAGGCCTAAAGACATATTCACGGATCCCAAGAAATTAGATCAGAATTCTGAATTTCTTAAATCTCGACAGATAGGAGGTGTCGAGAAGCTGTCAAGCAGGTGTCGAGCTTACGGACTTGAACAGCTTTCTTAAGCTCAATAGATGCAGCTATCGAGCTTTAATGAATTTGCACTATCAGCTTGTTTTCTTGGACAGACTTGATGACTTCAATACTTGATCTTAAAACCTTGTTTCTTGGAGTATTAAAAACACCTAGAACTACCCAATTACAAGTAAAGTGCATTTTGTCAAAGGATTAGCCAATTACATAAAAGAATGACATATGTTCTTTAACAAGTGAAACACATATGTCCTAACAAGGAAGATTAGGGTTGATCTGAAAGAGTCTAAACCTAAGGAGTCTACCTTTTCTAAGGATCAGATGCATGGTAAACCTGCTTGGGTTTGTCATTTTTGTGGAAAGTCTGGACACATTCGTCCCAACTGTTACGAGCTTCAAGCTGCTAAGAGAGCAAACAAATCAAAATTGCATGTGCCTCAAGCACAAGATCCTATGGCACTTATTGGTGAATTGGTAAAGGTTTTAAACCTTTATTCCAATCCTGGAGTTGGAAATCACTCGAGCGTGAATAGGAACTCCAATGCTCGTGGTGCATCTAAAAGGTTTTGGATGCAAAAGACTCGATCTAATTGAGTCTTTTTGACATGGTCCTTGTACTTCGTTGCTCTACTATTTTGTGACCATTGTTCTTTGGTTTTTGTGTTGTTTTATTTCTAGGATTTGCATTGCATAACATTCATGCATTTCATTCTAGGATTTATTTTTGTTTTCTCTTTTAAATAAAAAAAAAAGAAAAAAAAAGAAAAAAGGAAAGCAAATTGTGTTTGGAATTATTTTTCTTGGTTTTTGAAAACAAGGTTGGTCAATTTATTTACACATAACTTGTCTTGTGTACCTTGTTTAGCTTTGATGAGCTTATTTATTGTATTTTACTAGTTTGAGTTGTGTAGTGCATGTTGTGTGAGAAAGATGTTTATGGTGTTTATCACTTTGTCTTAAGCTTAAAGTCACATGTTATTTGACTATCGGACTTGAGGCAAAATTCAAGAAACTTACATGATTGCAAGCTCTTGTTCTAGGAGATGTGATAGTTATAGGATGTAACTCTTTTGGTGATAGTCTCTTTCAAATTCTATGTAATGAATTTTGTAGACTTTGTGTTTGATTTTTATTCACATATCACCTCACATGTATCTCAAGCTTTTGCTAGTTGCACACACTACAGAAGTTACTATTTGCTAAACACTGTACATATTATTGTGTATGTTTTTGGTTTGACCAACCAAGTTTGAAAATATCTTGAGTATTGTGCAAAACATTTTTTTTGTTGCTTGAGAATTTAAGGGGAGAATGGTTGAAATTTTTTTTTAATAATTGGGCTTAAAACTTGGGTTTTTGGAAAAAAGCATTTTCATCTCATACTCATGCATTTTGTTCATCAATTTTGATGCTTTGAGGAGTTTATGGCCAAAATGTGTTTTTTTTTTTTTTTTTTTTTTTTTCAAAACAGTGTTTTTTTTTCTCAAAAATTTGTGAGCCTCTGCCTGTTTCGATCGATCCATTCTGTTTTTCGATCATTGAAAATGTGCTTAAAATTCATTGGTGAATTCATCCATTCTGGTTTAGCTCTCTTGTTGTAGATCTTTTGATCTCTGAGCTGATCCTTGACCCTGTTGTCATGGATTCTTGGAAANATAATAATTATCTGTGTTATACTGCCTTAACTGCCTTAAAGGCACGTGATTCTTGTCTGTGCTATTTGGATAGTGGTTGTTCTAGACATATGACAGGAAACAAAGGCTTGTTCAAGATGCTCTTTGAAGGAAAGATTGGGACGGTCACTTTTGGAGATGGAAGCAAATCTGTAATCAGAGGCATTGGTACTGTGGACATTCTAGGGTTACTAGTTTTTGAAGATGTCTGGTATGTTAATGGATTGAAGGCCAACTTACTCAGTATTAGTCAGATTTGTGATAATGGGCTGAATGTTCTCTTCACTAAGTATGAATGTGAGATACTTGATGGAGGAGGTGATTGTATGTGTGTTGGTGTAAGGACAGCTGACAACTGTTATGGTATAACATCAAGTGTAAACAACAAGTGTTTTAGTGCTAAGATTGATCAAGTTGAGTTGTGGCATCAACGGTTGGGGCATGCAAGTCATAAGCAATTGGAGAAGATTTCCAATTGTGATGCAGTTATTGGTTTACCTAAGTTTGAGAAGATAGAAAAGAGCATTTATGGACCATGTCAGATAGGTAAACAAGCGAAATCCAAACATCCGTCTGTAGCTGGTGTTCAAACTTTAAGACCTCTAGAGTTATTACACATTGATCTTATGGGTCATGCCAGAGTTCAGAGTTTAGGTGGAAAGAAGTATATTCTAGTTGTTGTGGATGACTTTACCAGATATACTTGGGTTGTGCTTTTGAAAGATAAAGCTGAAACTCTTAAGAAGATGATACATCTGTGCAAGAAACTGTAGGTTGAGAAAGATACTGTGATAGTCAGAATTAAAAGTGATCATGGAAGAGAATTTGAGAATACTAAGCTGGCTACTTTCTGCAATGATCAAGGCACACATCAAGAGTTCTCTTCACCCAAGACACCTCAAAAAAATGGAATAGTGGAAAGGAAAAATAGGGTTGTTCAGGAGATGGCACGAGTCATGCTACACAATAAGAAGTTGCCTAAATCCTTTTGGGGGGAGGCTGTTAACACTACCTACCACATACTCAATCGGGTGTATTTCAGACCTAATTCCAAGAAGACTCCCTATGAACTCTGGAGAGGGAAGAAGCCTGTTGTCAAATATTTTAGGGTATTTGGCAGTGACTGTTATATTCTGCGTGACAGAGAGAACCTAGAAAAGTTTGATGCAAAAAGTGATAAAGGATACTTTCTAGGATACTCTTCCACTAGTAGAGCTTATAGAGTGTACAATTTAAGAACCAAAACAGTCATGGAATCTTCAAATGTTGTGATCAATGATGAAGTATGTTCAGAGGCACATTCAGAAAACACTGCTCCTGTTCAAGATAAGTCTTTAGAAGTTGATGATTCACTTCCTGCTGATTATGTGGGGAAACATAGTGAGGAAGAGCTGTTGGTATTGAATGAAGCAATTTCAGTACCATCAAGTTCAGAACCATCCACTCTGGTTCATGAAACTCAATAAGCACATAGTGAGCTTAGTCCTCCTTCAGAACAGAAAGGTACCTCCACATCTCTAGTAAAAGGTCCATCCTCTAGAGTCAGATTGAATCATCCTGCCACTAATATATTGGGTAGTTTGAATGATAACATGAGATTGAGATCAAAAGCCTTAAATTTGATTACTCGCTCATGCTATCTATCCCAATTAGAACCAAAGAAAGTAGATGAAGCACTTCAAGATGCTGATTGGATAAATTTCATTCATAAAGAACTTCATCAATTTGTTTGGAATGATGTGTGGGAATTAGTTCCTAGACCAAAGGGAGTAAATGTAATTGGAACTAAATGGATCTTTAAGAACAAGTCAGATGAACATGGCACTATCATTAGAAATAAATCAAGACTTGTTGCTCAAGGATACACATAAGTGGAAGGAGTTGACTTTGATGAGACTTTTGCACCAGTAGTGAGATTGGAATCCATTAGAATACTGTTGGCCATAGCAAGCAATCTGAACTTCAAGTTGTATCAAATGGATGTCAAGAGTGCTTTCTTGAATGAGATGCTGCAAGAAGAAGTATATGTTGAACAAACAAAGGGTTTTGTTGATCCTTACAGACTGGATGATGTCTACAAGTTGAAGAGAGCCCTCTATGGTTTGAAACAAGCTTCTAGGGCTTGGTACAATAGATTGACTGCCTATCTCACTAAGCATGGTTTCAAAAGAGGATCTGCAAACACTACTCTCTTCATAAGAAAGGATAAGAATGATTTTGTTGTAGCTCAAATTTATGTTGATGATATTGTTTTTGGTGCTACTAATGACTCTCTTGCTCATTCTTTTGCAGATGAAATGAAGACAATGTTTGAAATGAGCATGGTTGGTGAGCTAACTTACTTCTTGGGATTGCAGGTGAAGCAAACAGACTTTGGAATCTACATCAACCAAGCCAAGTATGTTAGAAATCTAGTCAAGAGATTTGGACTGGACAAGGTTGCCCATGCTAGAACACCAATGGCTGCAAATGCAAAATTAACAAGTGATCCATCATGTAAGTCTGTTGATGTTACATTATATAGAAGCATGATTGGATGCCTCTTGTATTTGACTGCTAGTAGGCCTGATATTGCTTTTAGTGTTGGTGTTTGTTATAGATTTCAATCTAATCCTAAGGTTTCACACTTGAATGCTGTTAAAAGAATCATAAAATATGTAGGTGGAACTTGTGAATATGGATTATTTTACAACAAAGAGTTTAATCTATCTCTTGCTAGATTTTTTGATTCTGATTGGGCTGGTAATGCTGATGATAGAAAAAGCACCACTGGTAGGTGTTTTTATGTAGGAGCCAATCTTGTCGCTTGGATGAGCAAAAAGCAAAATTCTGTGTCTTTGTCTACTACAGAGGCAGAATATATTGCTGCTGGAAGTTGTTGCTCACAGCTTCTTTGGATGAAAAAGCTTTTGAATGATTATGGGATATCACAAGACACCATGGTCGTTTACTGTGATAACTCTAGTGCTATTGATATCTCTAAAAACCCTGTTCAACACTCTAAGACTAAACACATAGAGATTAGATATCACTTTATTAGGGATCTTGTTGAAAGAAAGATTGTCTCTCTTGAGTACATCCCTACTGAACGTCAGAATGCTGACATCTTCACCAAACCTCTTCATGGAAGTAAATTTGAGACACTTCGTGAAGTAATTGGTGTGATTCTGGTTCTCTGATCATTCTTGGTTTTCTTGGTCCTTGTGCTTCATTGCTCTACTCTTTTGTGACCATTGTTCTTTGGTTTTTGTGTTGTTTTGTTTCTAAGATTTGCATTGCATAATATTCATGCATTTCATTCTAGGATTTATTTTTGTTTTCTCTTTTAAATATATATATATATATAAAAGGAAAGCAAATTGTGTTTGGTATTATTTTTCTTGGTTTTTGAAAACAAGGTTGGTCAATTTATTTACACATAACATGTCTTGTGTACCTTGTTTAGCTTTGATGAGCTTATTTATTGCACTTTACTAGTTTGAGCTGTGTAGTGCATGTTGTGTGGGAAATATGTTTATGGTATTTATCACTTTGTCTTAATCTTGAAGTCACATGTTATTTGACTGTCGAACTTGATCCTTTTGAGAAAGGCATAAATAACCATCTTACCACTGTTCACTAGCCAATCATGAACACCTTAGTGCATATTGTAAAATTTTGTGCTCTAGCAAGTGTAGCACATGCACAAAAAGAACATAAGGTGTAGCCTCGGTTTAAATGCTTAATGCTTAAAATTGGTGTGTACTATTAGGCTTGATGGCAAATCACATAATTAAAATTGGTGTGTACATTATGAGGCAAAATTCAAGAAACTTACACGATTGCAAGTTTATGTTCTAGGAGATGTGAGAGTTATATGATGTAACTCTTTTGGTGATAGTCTATTTCAAATTCTATGTGATGAATTTTGTAGATTTTGTGTTTGATTTCTATTCACATATCACCTCACATGTATTCAAGCTTTTGCTAGTTGCACTCACTACACAAGTTACTCTTTGCTAAACACTGTACATGTTATTGTGTGTGTTTTTGGTCTGACCAACCAAGTTTGAAAATACCTTGAGTATTATGCAAAACATTTTTTGTTGCTTGAGAATTTAAGGGGCGAATGGTTGAATTTTTTTTTTTTGAATAATTGGGCTTAAAACTTGGGTTTTTGAAAAAAAGCAGTTCATCTCATACTCATGCATTTTGTTCATCAATTTTAATGCTTTGAGGAGTTTATGGCCAAAATGTGTGTTTTTTTTCAAAACTGTGTTTTTTTTTTTTTAAAACATTTGTGAGCCTCTGCCTGTTTCGATCGATCCATTCTGTTTTTCGATCAATCGAAAATGTGCTTAAAATTCTTCTAAGAGTCTCAGGTTGATTCGATCGATCGAATGTAATTTTCAATCAATCAAATTTCGCAAATTAGGTTTTTAAAATATCAGACTTTGACTTGTTCAAATCACTTTTCAAAAGTTTCAAACCTTTTTTTTCTCTCTCTCTCTAACTCGGCAAGGCTAAATCATCAATTTTTTTGTCGTTTTCCTTCGAATCTTTTGCAAGGTTTTTTTGTCCTCTAAGGCCGGTAAGTCCAATATACCCCTCATTTTCTTTTATTTTCTTGTTTCATGCATTTTTCATTGAAATTTTTGGACCTATTTCTTTTTGGGTTTTTTGTTGATTCAAGACTTTTTAAGTGAAATTGATCATTGGGTTTTTGTTGGGACATGATATAAACATGATTTAGATGGTTTAATTTGATCAATTTTGTGGTTTGTGAAAAATTGAAAATTCTAAGGTTTGTAATTGATCCGAATTGGAGATTTGTTCAAATTGGGTTCAATTGATGCAATTGGCTTGTTGAATTGATGTAATTGATCATTATATTATGTATTCTAGCTTGTGTGATGATCAATTAGTCAAAATTTTCCAAAATCTTAACAAGTGCTTTTCAATTTTGGGTTTTTTATTAGAAACTCTGTGCTCAAGCCAATTTTGTGAAATTGAACTTAAATTGAACTTAGTTTTACTGCATTAGAACATGCATCATGACATTGTAATTGTTCATGCATCATATAGATTTTTGTTCTATATTTTTTTATGCTAACCTGCAGTCTGCCCTTGGTTTGTACTTTGTTTTGTTCTTTTGGTTCTATCTTTGTGCCTTTGTCCTTTCTTTAGCATCGTGCCTAGGAAGACTAGAGCGTATAGGTCTATTCCCCCACCTTCTCCTCCCCCATCTTCTTTTAACCATGAGAAGTTTCCTAGTGAAAAAAACCAAGAGATTTTTGAGACACTGAACCTTAGGAGAAAGATTTGGGCTGAGCGTTCTGTTGTGTTAGATAAGCTTGATCCTGCCATTAGGGAAAATTTTGAGCATCGGGGCTGGTTACCTCTGTTGGAAATTTCTGATCCTCCTCCTCCAGCTACCCTGATTAGAGAGTTCTTTTCGAACATCTCTATCCGCATTTATGATTCCAATACTTTGGTTAAGAGTTGGATATGAGGTGTAGAGTACACCATTACTCCTACTGTAGTGGCTGATGCTCTAGGGGTACCTTTGGTCCAGCACCCTGTCTACCTATATGATGAGTCTCCACTCTTGAATGATGTCATGTCATACATCACTGGGTCTTCTATCCAGTAGGGTTTTGATTCTCAGATCACGTCTTTTGAACTTCCTGAGACTATCTATCTGTTTCTTCGTATAACTTGTCATTCTATATGGCCCATTTCTCATCTTCACACCATTCCTCTCGAGCGGTGTGTCTTTTTGTACGCTCTTGTTACTGATGCTCCTATTAGTTTTCCTCACTTGTTTCTTCGTTCTTTGAACGAAGTTTATAGGAGTTTATTTTCCGCTCATGCTCTTGTCCATCCTATTTTTATTCATAAGATTTTGTTATATCTTGGTCTAGATGATTTCCTTTCTTCTGAGCCCATACATGTTATTGCTTCCATTGGTGCGTTTTTTCTTAGACAGAGGGTTGCTCATCTTCGAGTTGGCTCTAAACACTTTAGGTTTGAGCCTTCTGGTACCACACCTCCTCCTTCTTCTACAGGTCCTGCTAGTGAACTTTAATGTGTAATGTTGGCAAACCATGATCAAAAAAATATGTTTAGTCTTGCTCAAAGTTGTGTAATTCATGTAAAGTTGGAATCGAGAGGTTGCAGATGTATTAGTGCATTTCAGCCTAGCTTGATCAATCGAAGATTAGACTCGATCGATCGAAAGTCGGCCAGAATGTTTTTCTGCAGAATTTCCAACTCAGCCTTATCTCATTAAACGTTTAGGGTTTTATGTTTTTGTCATAGGTATATAAGGCAAAACCCTAGCCACATTTTGAGGGTTGCTCTGGTTGTATTGTTGCTCATATTTTGTGATTTGTGTGAATCTCTTGTGAGATCCTTGAGGAGCTTTCCTTCACATAAACTTAGGGTTTTCAAGGTAGAGATATTATCAACACCTTGATGATCAACTTAGTTGCTGCCATTGGAGCTTAAAGAAACGCAAGCAGGAGTGCTTGTACTTGATTGGAAAATCCAAGAAAGAAGGAGTTGTGGATTCGGAGCTTGCACGTGGTCGTGTCAGTAAGTTCTATTGGTGGGTAGCATTAGGAAGTCGAGCATGGATGCTTGTAAGTCCTTTTGTATGAACTTCGATTCTTGCATATAGTGGATTCAAGTTTACCTTGAGGATAGCTAGGTTAAATCCTCCCTAAGTTTTTTACCGGTTTGGTTTTCCTGGGTGATCATATTTTTGTGTTCTTTATATTTCCACTGTTTTATATCTTGATATGATTATTTGATTGTGTCAACCTAGATTTGCATAATTTGACTAAGTTAATCACTTGGCTAATAAACTAGGTTAATCCAATTGTTGTGTTTTAAGGGGTCTAAGAACCTAACATATTTGACTCTGTTTTGGTTAATATGTTGTGTTTAATTATTTCTCATGTTTAGTCTATTTGATATTCTTTCCCTGTGTGTTTTATTTAATTGTCAACTTTCCATGTTTAATTTATTTTGTTTGATTATATTTTATACGTTTCCTTTTATATTGTGATCTTTAATATGTTGTGTGTTTTATTTTCCTTGAGTGCATGATGTATGTTTAGGTTAAGGATCAGGGCTCCTTTAATAAACTCTTTAATAAAATATGGCCTAGCAACATATAATAGAGGCCGGCCCACAAGCCGGGTGATCTTAGGTGCCTCACACCTTCCCAAGCCACACCTAAACTCCAGACCTATAATCTGGTACGTGGACCCATGTATGTAAGTGATTGGCCCAAAAGGCCTAATATGGTTCCTAGACCTAATCTAGGTGGCGACTCCACTTTTCTCCGCAACGGTCCATTCAGTCGGGGCGTACTCTCCTTTTGCGCCCACATATTGCAAGGCATGTAAAGGGGGAAAGGGATGTTGCAAGAAAATAAAAGGGATTGCAAGGAATTTAAAGGGGAATGGGGATGTTGCAAGAAAATAAAAGGGATTTCAAGGAATGTAAAGGCAAGTAAATAAAATCCTAGATGCCTAGGTGGTATGGGGTTTCTTCCCCCAAAGGGTACTACCCATTCATGGCCTAGGATGATGGTCCAATACCCATATAGGATGAACAATAAAAACATAATATCCAACATTAATATTAAAAGCATTAAAAGATAAGGATTTCTACTTCATTTTTCCAAAAAGAGGGGAGTATTTATAGGAAAAGTGAGGGAATGGGAGGCTAGCATTAGTGTACCATGGTACAATAGTGAAGGGGCGGCCAGCATTGGTGTACCCTAGTACACCAATGCTAGCTCCATCCTTATCCACCATTTCATCTGCCTTATTAGTATTTTTTGTCTTTTTTGATTTCTGGGCCGATCTTTGTGCGGCTGTTTGGAGGCATTTCCAAGCTTTGTTTTCTTCAAATTTTATATACTCGAAAAGCTCTGTATGTCTAGTTTCAAATAGTTCTGGCCTTGTTCAGTTTGGAGCTATCACACTTGGAAGGGAGGTGACGCAAAGCTGAAAATTTTTGAACACCTTCCTTTGCAAATTCATATATTTTAATTCGGAGCTGATATCGTCAAGCCCTTTTGGTGAAAATTAGCTTAGACCTTGTTCTTCAGGATGGTCTAGCTTGTTTGTTCCAGTTCTTACCCAATCGGTACAGTTTATTATGCAAAGCCGAGTAAAAAACTGCCAGTTTTCCTAAAAAATACAGTGAAGACTTTATTGGGGTTTTGGTATTTTTGTGATATCTCATTCGTTTTAACTCTGATTTTGGCCTGTAAACTATCATTTCTAAGGGGAAAATATGGCCCACAAGAGGGTCCAAAATTCAATACAATCCAACATTTGGATCAAAAAGTCAATTTTTTTATCATACCTAATTAGGGTTTTGGCCAGATTTTCTGTAAAATTGATTTTTCAAATGTTGTGACTTTTTGACTTGCCATTCAAACATGTTGTATTTATTTTTTTTTCTTTTTTGGCTTTTAAATTCATGGTTTTGCACCTTTTCTAATCTTCTTGGTTTTTCTGGTCTTTATTTCAACAGGTGAATTAGGGCTAGACAAAACACAATATCAACAGCTACTCCTTCTTTGTTTAACATTTATTGTCACAATAAATGTTAGAAAAAGAATTAGATAAATTATTTTTTCTCCCTCTATTCTAGTGCAAACAAATCCTTTTGGCTAAAAACGGGTGCAAGGGCATTTTGGACATTTTCGGATCACCATCGGACCAACCTAGATGAGTTTTATTTTTCTAAAATATTTTTCTTGAAATATTATGGAGGCCGTAACACTTCATTTTATAATGATGAAAAAAGGGACTTGGGAGGGAAAATTCAAAATTTGAAATGGTAGTGGAGTAGTGGAAATATAAAAGGGGAAGAGGAGGGGTTCGAAGGCCATTTGGCCAAACCTCTCTCTCTTTTTCTTCTCCTTCATCTTTATTCTTCTCTCATCTTTTCTCTCTTGTTCTTCCTTATTCTTCCTTGTTCTTCCCTTTTCTTGCATTTTCTCACATTTCCTCGCACTTTCTTGCCAACCTAACACCTCCTAAGAAAATTTTTCTGGAAAACTTTCTTTTTGGAGGGAGGCTTCTTCACATCATTATTCTTCCAACCCTTGTCAATTTGGGTCCTTTGAGGTAGCTCTTGAACCTTCCTACATTTGTTATATGCAAGAACAATGTATGTATATATGCTAGAAACATGCAAGGAAAAAGGGTAGATTTTATTTTGTATTTTTATTGTGGGCGTTTATTATTTTTTGTTTTGGGTACTTGAAAATAAAATGCATGTGTAAAAAATTGGTGATGATGGAATGAAAGTGTGTGAACATGATCATATGGCAAGTCATCAGGGGCGTAGCCAGGAATTTTTGTTTGGGAAGGCCAAGTTGCAGTATTAATATATTTATCAAGACAATCCCACACACACATATATACACATTTTTTTATTTGATAAGTTATATATATACACACACCAAAAAAAAAAAAAAAAAACTTAGTATTTTCAATCACAATTGATGGGACTGACGAAATCGAGTATAGACGAGATAAATTGGACCGACAAGATAGGCCTGCATTGACGAGTACCCACTTCACTGACGAGGGTAAACATCTCATTCAATGCTGCCAATAAACGCCGTGGACGGTTACAAAACCAATTGTACAGACCGTTGGGATAAAATTAAAGCAACATGATGAGGCCAGAAAATGTTACCTAGAGGGGAATTAAGAACCCCCATAATTACCTAACGGCTAGAGGCTACAACAACATATATAAAGCCCCCACATTGCCAAGAAGAAGGTATGTACACACTGAGATAGATATTGTGAGATTTCTTTGACTTTGATACATTATATTGCTCATTCTTAAATAACTCTTGATACTGACTTTGGCATCGGAGACGTTGTGGCAGGCACCACACCGGTGACTGCCCTCAAGAATACATACTTGCAAGAGGCCGGAGATCACTTTTGTTTGCATACATTGACTGACGAATTCACGCTTCATCAGTTTGGCATCGTCTGTGGGGACGACATTTTTGCGTTCAATCTTGAAAAAATAGTTCCCGACCAACAATTACTATTAGATGGAATCCAATCAAGATTCCATGGCTCTAGCTTAGCAAGTTCAGGCTCTCGCAGCCACCATCGAAGAATTAACCAGGCAAAATCAGGAAATGAAGCTACGACTTTAGCAGGAGGAGAATCGGTCTAGAGGAAACTAGGATGACAACGGAGATAGCCACATAAGAAGTAACCATCAGAGGCCTGTTACTTCAACCGAACACAACTCGGATCTTCTTTAAGAGATGAGGACGGAGATGGACGAACTTAGGAAAGCCATCAAGGAGAAAACAGAGTGGAGTGTGGACCGAATGGTTAGGGCAACGGACTCACCATTCACCCCAGCCGTCCTTGAATGTCCAGTGTCGTCCAAATTTTGTCTACCCCAACTTGAGCCATTCGATGGGTTGAAAGACCCTCAGGATCATCTTAACGCCTTCAAAATGACCCTAGGGCTCCAGCAGCCCCCAGATGAAATACTGTGTCGTTCTTTCCCAACTACTCTCAAAGGAGCTGCAAGGGAATGGTTCACAAAGTTGCCAACGTCGTCCATTGACAACTTCGAGCAATTGAGCAATGCCTTCCTGCGTCACTTCATTGGAGGACAACGTCCGAAGAGAACCGCGGACCATTTGCTTACCATCAGGCAGGGAGAAAAGGAAACCCTAAGGTCCTATGTGAAACGCTTTACTCATGAAACACTAGAGGTAGACGAAGCAGATGATAAGGTGCAATTGACGACCTTTAAGGCAGGGTTGAGATCTAGAGGGCTCGTCACATCACTCGCAAAGAATCCCCCAAAAACAATGGCCGAAATGCTCCTCAAAGCACAAAAATACATGAACGCTAAAGATGCATTAGCCACCATTAGGGGTGCAGGGAGACCAAGAGACAAAGAAAGGAAAGATGACGATCGTAGAGGGCAAAAACGGGAGCGCCCAAATCGTTAGACCAGTGACGGGATCAGAAGGAAGGACGATAAGGGACCACAAACGGTAAAATTTAGGCGTACTCTCCATTCATCTTAGAGGAGGCCTATTGCAGGCGCTTGCACTCACACCTTGCAACTAACAACACTACTCACATCTAATAAACCTCTGGTAACCTTTTATAATTATTTTACCCTATTTCCATTTCAAATCTTGGGCAACTTATATAAATCCTATTGGTTCACTCTTTACAATAGATTAAAAACAAAGAGATAGAGATCATCTTTATTCTCCACTGACTCATAGATATCCTTGAAAATTCATAATTTTCTTAGTTTTTCATGAATAAGAGATGCTAGTGATGAAGGTGGACAAGGAAGCTCTTCTAGAACTTTGTTCACCTGCTCATCTTCATTAAATAAAGGGATAAATTATACACACGCATGCACGCGCACACACACACACATATATATATATATATATGTTTGGTGCCCCAATTCCATGAGCATTCTTCATCATATTCCACGTCTCAATTGATTTCTGGTGTTTGGATTTCACAACTTACAGCCCATAGAGCTTGGATCATACCAATAAACATATACTTCTAACTATGGTATCAAGCTTGGACCTTTGTTGATTTGGTACGTGCACATATATTGTGCTCCCAAACAAATGTAAGTGAGAAACTATAGGAATATTTATGCTTCAAGCTTGCTACGTGGGGTTTTTCCTCATACAATCCTTATGTGGGACAAATAGACTGCATCAACAGGTTCAACCCAAACTTCTTTGGACATTTGGATGTTCTTTAATATTCTTTTGGGTGTTGCCACTATCTACCGTACATGTTGGGATTTGAGTAATACCTTCATTCAGATACACCAAAGTTAATAGAAGAGACACATTCACACCTTGCAACTAACAACACTACTCACATCTAATAAACCTCTGGTAACCTTTTATAATTATTTTACCCTATTTCCATTTCAAATCTTGGGCAACTTATATAAATCCTATTGGTTCACTCTTTACAATAGATTAAAAACAAAGAGATAGAGATCATCTTTATTCTCCACTGACTCATAGATATCCTTGAAAATTCATAATTTTCTTAGTTTTTCATGAATAAGAGATGCTAGTGATGAAGGTGGACAAGGAAGCTCTTCTAGAACTTTGTTCACCTGCTCATCTTCATTAAATAAAGGGATAAATTATACACACGCATGCACGCGCACACACACACACATATATATATATATATATGTTTGGTGCCCCAATTCCATGAGCATTCTTCATCATATTCCACGTCTCAATTGATTTCTGGTGTTTGGATTTCACAACTTACAGCCCATAGAGCTTGGATCATACCAATAAACATATACTTCTAACTATGGTATCAAGCTTGGACCTTTGTTGATTTGGTACGTGCACATATATTGTGCTCCCAAACAAATGTAAGTGAGAAACTATAGGAATATTTATGCTTCAAGCTTGCTACGTGGGGTTTTTCCTCATACAATCCTTATGTGGGACAAATAGACTGCATCAACAGGTTCAACCCAAACTTCTTTGGACATTTGGATGTTCTTTAATATTCTTTTGGGTGTTGCCACTATCTACCGTACATGTTGGGATTTGAGTAATACCTTCATTCAGATACACCAAAGTTAATAGAAGAGACACACACTATTTAATAGAAGAGACAAACAATCTCAAAGCACACCAGGAAGATAGAATGAATGGAGAAGAGGATGAGAAATCTTGGTTTGGAATGGAGGAAAGCATGAGTATATATACTACTCCATGTAATCTTAACTTCCACTATTTTAAATTACATAATTTCAAAATTTTACTACTCCATAAAATAACTTTATTTTCATTAATGAATCAAAGAGATTCATATCACATATGGCTTGTAGGTACATTTGGTGTGACATGAAGAGGAAGGAAAATAATTCTTCTATTCTTGTTTTTCCATCTTTCCCCCTAATTCTAAAACAATAATCTAACGATCATGAACAATTGGGGTTTCTACCAGGACCACCATAATAAAAGATACTTCCCAAATTTATGACATTATAGCATTTGGGTTTCTCAACCAAAGTGGAACTATTTTTGGGAGCCCTGAGAATGTTTGAACTATCAACAATTTGGAAATTTTTGAAAAAACTAGCCCTGCTGTACCCTTCATCAGGGAAATGACCACTTCCCATTTGTGTTGAGGTGTGCTCACCACCTTGCTGTGAGTTTATCACCTCTCCTCCCCAATGGATTTCCGAAGCACTGTCAAACAGGGACAAGAATAGGGAGGCTGGCCAATATCCCAATAGATATTTATCCCCAACTTGCAACCACCAATTTCCTCCTTCTGGGTCCTACCTCATTGTACATGCCATGTGAATCAGTTTGTATTATTTCGAATGATAAATGAAGGTATAAAAGCTAAATATTCTCACTTGTTTATGTGCATTTTACACACATATATGCCTAATTGATGCAAAAAAATACACATTTAAAAAAAAGAAAAAAAATATCTATATGTAGAACATAAAAATAAATACAAAAAAATGAATGTAAAAAGTATATGTGAGAGAGTAAAAACCTATTATAAAAGCATTATATTTTTTGGTGTCATCTATTTCTATTGGTAGAGAAAAAACAAATTGACTTTTTGGTGCAAAACAACTGGACACTTAAATTTGCGGTCTTAAAAAATAAGTTGGGTTAAAATAAATCAGGTATAGAAAAAATTGAAACTTTAAATTTAAAAAGTTATATATTAAATAAACCGAGAAATAAGAATTTTAAACATACACCGTTACAACTAAAACTAGAAGAATATAATATAGTCTAGCTTGGGCCTTGAGCCATATCTGTAACATTTTTTACGTTGAATGTTTTTGATAAAACAAAGTTACATATGATATGATCATATATGTGTATCCAAAAATTAGAAGTATTTAATAAAATAATTAAATTGAAATATTGTACTACCTTCCAGACAAGGAAGTTGAGTTCATATTGGGAACCAGCATAGTCGGAAAGAGGCACAAGGGTTCCACCCAGCCCAATTTGGTTGTTGGTTTGAACAAAGCCAGAGCACAACAGATTGTAGCAACCGGTGGTTTGATTTGCTTTAGTCTACAGGCATGATAAAAGACTCTTTTCAAAAACCAACAAAAAGAAACAATAAGTGCTGGCGGGGAAATCAAATATAAAAATTAACACATACATTACTCCAAAAAATGAAGAGTCTAGTGTTGGTATCTCCATAAAGTTCATAGTTGACCTGTTTCAAAAAATTATTTTGTAAAAAAGAAAATTATTAGTAATTTAATGTTTCTCATGTGCCTAAAAGAAAAAGTGATGTTGAAATTAAATAATATATATACCTGCCAGCCAGCTTCAATGGTATTAACACCTACACCAGAAACATCACCTAGGATCGAGATTTGAGACGAGCTGAACTCGTCATGTTCCTGGATCTGGGGTTTCCATGCGTTTATGGTTGCCTTAGCTCCATAATACTTATCTCCTTCCACATAAACTAATGCGTGCTAGAAACTCAACCATAAAAGAAAGGTTGTGAGTCTCAACTTGAGCTCCAAGCTATTATTGGTTAAAAATTAAGTTGTACCTCACGGCCATCACCTTTAACGGTGACGTCAGTGTTAAACCGAGGGTGTTTTTTCCTTCCATAATTTGCTACAGAGCTTGCCCTTAATAAATCTTCTTCTTTATTTCTTTTGATGGGAATGGTTCCTTCTGGGCACCTTCCATTCAAGTGCCATAGCTGAGTAATTTTGGACTCGGACTTTGAAGAGACGTCCTTGCTCTCATAAAATGAAAGCCATTCTGGGTGTAAACTTGGTCTCATCTATGACATATGCCAACGCCAACGCCAACACCATACCATGCATACAATATATAGTTATATCAAATTATTAACGATACCAAATAAAATTAGTTAATATATTAAACTAATCACCTGAATTGTATGATTTTTTAAGAAAGGATGATCAAAAGCTGGCTGTTTGTTGATACGTATGCAATCAATTATATCTCCATCCAGGCTCTGTATCAAATGCATTTTCTCATCACACACAGATAGATATCAGTCTGACTTCTCAATTTTGTAATAAAATTACACTACTATTGGGCGTGTTGAGATCATAAAAGTAGTACATGGGACTTGCAAAAAGTCAATTATTGTAATGTAAAAAGGATAGAACTAAAAAGAAGAGAAAATATGTGGGAATATATAAAATTAAGAAGCATGTTATATGAAGCAATTAATAACCTTCATGGATTTAAGAGCAAGCTTGTTGAGGAATTTCAACTGCTGTTGAACATCGAGTTTTTGTTTCTGACCAAAGCTGGTATTAGTGTTTCTAATTCCAGCTGCCATTGGTATAAGAAAGCACAAGCACAAGGTCATCTTTATTGCCCTTGACCACCTCCTCCTGTTACCACAAGGTGGCGCCATGAGTAACCGGTTTGGGGTGTACAGAGATGTAATAGCTAGCTTTGGTCATCCCCTTTGTAATACTTAAATCTACATTTGTTCATCCTCTTTGAACTGTTCCACATGCTATTTATCTATATATATACGCAAAAAACTTCTATAATAAGGATCACCCTAGCTTTGGTCTTCCCTTTTGTTTTATTGTCATTTTGCAGGATTAGTTAAAATTCGAGGGAAATAAACTACTAAATAGCATTTGTTCATCCTATTTGAACTTTTCCAAATGCTAAAAATTTGGGAAGTTTGTTGATTCAAGTTTTTCTTTAAAAAAAAAAAAAAAAAAAAAAAAAAAAAAAAAAGAACCTTAAAATTAGAGAAGCTTAGATAAATGAGAAATGTGTAATGGTTTAATTTTAGCTTAAAAAAAATGAACATCAATAACCTCTTTTATATCTATAGAAAAATTTTAAAAAGGAAAAAACAAATCATTGCTTCTAAAGACATAAATAAGTTGTCGGTGAAAACACTATTTTGGTCCCTAAAATATAGGGACTAAATTAATTGTAACTCCAAAATGTAGGGACTAAAATAGTATTTTTGCTTAAGTTGTAGTAATTTATTAAAAACTAACCCATACTGACATGGCATGGATAAAATTCACACAATTAATAGAACTTCAAACACACAAAGGAGTATCAATTGGTTGCGTCCCCTCCTCCATATAATATCATATCATATATACATAATAAAAATTGGGCTTTGAAGTAATGGTTGCACCAAATTGCATGAATTTTTTAGATAAAAACAACAACTTATTTGTTCTTATCAACTATTTTCTCTTTTCTACAAGAAAAAAAAAAAAAAAAAAAAAAAAAACCTTTCACTTCTACCTTAATTTTAGAACTTTTTTTTTATCCACTTTTTTAAAACAAGATTAAAATATCATTTTTAATTTTTGTGGATAGTAATCAATTAATATGTTTATGTGATACTTTGGTATTGAATAAGGGTGTATTTGTTGTTGATAACTGATAACCTAGCATTATCAGTAATTATCCCAAAAAACAAAAAAAAAAAACAAAAAAAAAAACAAAAAAGAAAACAAAAAAAAACCTAGCATTATCCATTTGAATCTCTTGTCCCTCTTTTATGTTGTTTTATGTATGTATAGAAGTTACGAATTTATATTTATATATATCTAAAAGCTGAAGTGTGACATTTATTATTGTTACGCTCTAGTTGAGCCATATTAGTGGTCACGTCATTTTTTTTAACTCTCTTTTCTTTATATTTTCTCTCTTTTTTATAATATAATTAAATATTGATTGGACAGAATCGTTGATGCATTTGGTACCATTCATTTGTTCCTCAACCATTGAGTTGGTTGGCCTCCTATGCCACTGTAGGTTAAGTCTGGTTTTGTATCTCATACAAAACACATAGCGGAAGCAATAAACAAAGATCTATTTCATTCATGATTGATAACTTGCATTATGTAAATTTCAGAATTAGTGTACCTTGGTGCGGTGAAATTCAAAACAAAAGATTATAAGTCCTTGGAAACACTTTCAATCTTCACTCCAATTCCACTTTATGCCCAAGAAGTGTGGTCTCTCAATCAATTTCCAAGGGAGAATAATTGAGTGGTTTCACTCGCACATACACACCAGTTCACAATGGTGTCTCACTTTTTCTCTAAAAAAAAATTCTGTATGTCTCTCCCTTTATATATAACTGATTATCTAATTGGGCCGGCCTATTAGGTCTTTCCAATTGGGCTTTAATGTGTGGCTTGGAGTGGGACCAAAAGGACCAATAAGACACTAGCTCCAATGGGCCTTGGGCTTTTCTGTCAACTCTTGACAAGTCCAAAGTTACCATTAATTATATTTAATACTACTATATAAATCTAATTGCACTCTAGGCCTTATTAATAAATTATATCCCAAAACTTTATTATACATGCAACCCCTTCATAAAATATTCATAGTAATTCAAAGTCATAAATATAGACTATCACTTTGAAGATTACTACGTCTTAATCCTTGAATACCCGGCTTAATCCTTTTAAGTTATTCATTGGATTTCATAAATATATACTTTAGTAATTTCTTACCAAAGTGGTTAGACCTAACTCTCTGAATAACTAAACCCATTAAACTTATCTCAAGGGAATATTTTAAATCTCTGTTAAGAGACTATAAATTCCATCTTGAGAATATATGTTCCATTAACACGAAATGTGGCTGCCCAACATACTGAGGTTTTGACCATTCCTTTAGATCTCACTCCTGATATATCAAAGCAACCTACACTTCATGATTAGGTCGATTATTCTCTCAGGATTAAGAGTTCATGCAAATATAAGTCGTGAAATTTATTATTCAATTGACAGTCGTTAGGAGAATAATAAATCTCACAGCGGTCCAGTTCTGATTAGTACAACCTGAATCCACACACCAAGAATTTGTGGGATTCTGTACCAAACATGTTTCAAGAAGGAATGTACTTTTCATACCTCTATTTTTGGCAGCCTTAAATATTGGACAATTCCTCTTCCAATGTCCTTTCTCACCACAATGGAAACACTTTCCTTTGGTTTTCTTTCCTTTGTTGGCAACTGCTAAGGCAACTTGTTTACCATATTTATTAGTGAAGTTCTTCTTCTTCTTCTTCTTCTTCTTCTTACCCTTGCCTTTCGACTTAGGTTGAGAAGTAGAAGCTTCACTAACATTGGCTTCAACACTAGAAGTACCAAGGATGCCTTCCGCCGCTACCAACTCATTCATCAATTTAGACAGTGTATAAATCTTTTTGTTCATATTATAGTTAAGTCTGAATTCCTTGAATGATTCTGGTAGTGACTGGAGTATCATATCCACTTGAGATTCTCCATCAATATCGGCACCTAAAACTTCCAATGTATTCAGATTAGAGATCATCCTAAGACAATGCTCCCTCACTGAAGTACCTTCCGCCATTTTGGTATTATAAATCTGCCTCATAGTTTCTTGCCTAGCAGAACGGCCTTGCTCACCAAACATCTCCTTCAGACTGAGCATAATGTCCGAAGCTCGTTCTACATCCTGCATTTAATGCTGTAGAACATTTGAAATAGATGCGAGGATATAGCACTTAGCCATCTCATTAGATTTCTGCCAACGATCATATCGCTGTTTTTCCTCAAGAGGAGCATCTAATGATGGAAAGCTAGGACATGGTTGAGTAAACACTGATAGGTCACAATCTGAATGACCTCTTGTGATTAACCCTAATTAATTAATTTAGCCAAGTAATTAATTAATCAATTAATCATGCAATTTTATGGAAGCACAAAAAAATCACCAATCAACTAAATATGCAGCGGAAAATAAATAACACGATGATTTGTTTACGAATGGGGAAAACCCTAATGGCAAAAACCCCACCGGGTGATTTTTAGGTCACCACTCCCGAAACTCCACTATTATCAAATTAAGCGGTTACAAGTAAAGGAATCCCAAGTGCCTTACCAACCTACAGTTGAACCCTTACCCCAATACCCAATTGGACCTCTTTGATTGGCCATTGCTTTTCTTCCTCATTTGGTTTCTTTTTTTTCTCACAAACACACAAACACTCCCTCACACTCCCCCACCAGTACACTCCACACCACCATCTCCACCATCATTTTTTTGGCAAGATCACTAGAAAATCCATAGGAATCTCTAAGCATCTTCACATATTTTTTTGAGGTAAAAGTTTCTAATTTTTTTAGTGGGATTTTATACTTTTGCTTGAGGTTATTTTTATCTAATCTTTGATAATGATACCCATATGATTTATGAGTTTTGGAAGTGAGATTCATGTGTTAATATGTATGGGTTTTGTATTGGTGGAATTATTTGATGAGTGATTTTATAGTTTTTACAATGGTGGTTATCTAAGTGGTGAAGATCTGGGGATTTTGGCTTTTAAATGTGAGATAAATGGTGAATGTGATTTTTATTGATTATTTGGGGCTAGTCAAAGATTTAGATTGTTTGTTTTGGAGGATATTATGATTTTTGGTATCATGGGCCTCTCGTTGATGTGGTGTAAATATTGTGGGAAGTACTTATAAATTGTTGAGGTTTTGTGTTAGAGATAATACCTTGAATGATTCATGAGTATTATGGGAGTCTATGCCTTGTAAATTAATTGGTTAAGAAAATTTGGAAGTGAAAAATATTATTTGTGAGGCTAAATACTAAGCTTGCCTAATTAAGTGCTTATTTGACAATTCCTAATTTGTAGCTAGATACAATTTCAAGTTTTATGCTTATTGTGATAGGTTTGCTTGATATCGTTTAGGTTCTAACTAATCTCCATTGGAGCATGGAGAATTAGGCTTTTTGCAAGTTGAAAGGTAAGCAGCTTTTTAATGGGATTTTTGGAAAATAACCATGTTGCATAAACGTTGTTTTTGGGTTAGACTCGTTTTTGGAAACTACTTATGAAAACTATATTTTCCTAAAAACTATTATGTCATAACCTTAAATGTGTATGACTATTTATGAAAAGTGCATCATATTTGGTATTGCATATGGGAAAATGCATGAATTGTTCACAACTTTAAATTCCTACATTTTGCTAAAGTAACCGAGGAACGTTCCCACATGAATACTTGGAGAATGGCGCAATGAAAAGAAGAAGTAATGACATAACAAGAATCACCTTCGGCTTCATCTCCATGAAGCTGATCCAATTGAGAATAGACATGGCCCAAAAACACGGGGGTTAGAGGATATTAAGCGCCCTGAGCCAACTTAATCGCCAAGGGAAAAAGGGAGGACTTGATTCCATACCCAGGGAACTCGCTGAACAGAAATTTACTAAGCCAAAATGCGAGGAACCCGGCTCGCCTAACTTCCTTATCCTTCTCACGTGAAAGATTCATAACCCACCTGCCCATCCGGGCCGGTTTCCCACCAGAAGAAGCAGTACGCCCACCAAAGTGAGCAAATAACTTTTCTTCCACCCTGAGATCCTCATCAGAAAGATCGATATCAAAAGGGTTTTCATCCCCAAGCACCAAAAGAAGAAAATTGTTGACCACGTCCTCCAAGGTGACAGTCAGTTCACCAATAGAAAAAGAGAAAGTGTGTAGAGCCGGACACCAACGACGCACCAAGTGCCTAAGGCCTTTGGCATCTCTGAAACCCTCAAGATTCCGGGAAATAGCCACTGTTTTCAGGACACCGGCATGATCCAAGCGGCCCACAAATTCTTCATCAAAAAGTTCCTTATCCACCCAGATAGGCCAACCCTGGATCTTCCCGGCGATGAAATCGAAAAAGATAGGGACTGCTTCTCGAAGTCCCTGCCTGATCTAAAGATCAAAAATCTCCCGCGGGTCTGGGACTTGAGCAGAACCAACAAAACCCGCCTGACCAGAGAACACCTAGGCATGAGTGGATGAAGGGGCCTCACCATGAGACACCTGTGGGAAGAACAAGCTAAGGGAGTACTAGGGGTCTCGTAAGGGAAAGGCGGGACACCCAATAACTTCCTGTGACTCATCTGCAGAACTAGAGGAACCCTCACCTTCAAAAGGACTAGGAGTACGCTCCTTTCTTTTTCAAGAAGAGGAAGAAGCCATTGAACAATGGGTATCTTGAAATAAGAAAGCAGGTAGCAACGAGAATGATTGAAAGAAAAGAAAAAGGGCTAGGAACAGAAGATTCAGGCAAACAAGAAGAAAATGGTAATATGAAAAGATTAGAATGAAGAAATAAGAGCAGTTAGAGAGGACAATGTGTGGAAAGACGCGCCAGTTGCCAGGAATTAAAGTTAAAGAAGGGAAATTATCAGCAGTTATTAATGAAGTTATGGGAAACGTAAAAGTAGGTGGTGGAAGTTCTTCTTCGAGACTCAAATTGACGTGTCCCATTTAAAAAGAAGGAGTTTGCAAAAAAAAAAAAAGTGAAGGGACTAGGAAGAGATCGTCAAATAAAAGATCAAAATGGAAGAGATCCTGCAGAAACTCACGCATGGGCTGCAGGCAACCCATGAGCTCGGGGGGCTAAATGTTGAGGTCCAAAATTAATTGGCCACAGACTAAGGCCCAAAGAAGTAAAACGTTGGGGTCATTTCACACAAAAAATAAATAAATAATAAAACTAAGAGAAAAAAGGGAAGGATGGGCTCACACAATTAAGAAAAGAGAAAAGAAAGAAGAAAAAGGGCAAGACGCCCAGAGGATTGGAATCCAGAGACCCACGAAAGAACAATAAAAGCCCAAACCAGGTAGAACCAGCAAACCAAAGAAAGCCCAGTAAGAAGAATTGGGTCGGGATCCCAGAAGTCACCAGAGTCAGGGGATCCCTGGACGTGCGAAATGAGATGGAAGCAAATTCAAAGAGAGATAAAAAAGACAAAGGGCATGCGAATCTCATGCTCCAGACATGCAGTGGAGCCAGGAGGTACAAAGCAAAACGCAGGAGCCTGGTTCCGACCATTTGGAGAAAGTGACAAGGAAGAGTACACTGAAAAAGCTGTAGCACTAAGAAGAAAAAGACAAATAGCTTCAGACCAGCCAACAGAGAAGTCTGGGAATAGAAAACTAGCCAG
>NW_027069607.1:769816-881919 GCF_002906115.3 Quercus suber
GTCTTCGCAGATGAACTGCCCAATTTCATCACCTACTACGAACTAAAATTCTGAATTTACAAAGAACTTGTGATTTATATCTTCTGTGACTTTTTAGATAAATCACATACTATGCATCTCATGGACTAAGATAATGTCTCATTAGTTCATTTATAGATAGTTTCATATAATTAATCTATTTAATTATTTATGACATGTTGTTAGAGTGACTTTTTATTCTCACCTTAGTGGCCCAAGGATCCTGGGCCAAAGAAATATTTTTGGTTGGTTGGGCTCGGTTTACCGCAGCTAAGAAGGCTGTTAAGAACTGAGTGGTGCACAAAGCAAACTTCCTACAATATAAATAATTAACAAGCAAAGATATCTGTATTGAATGACTTTTTAACAGTAAAGAAATGCACAGCAAAATGAAATATAATGTAAGAACAGGTTAGGGATCCTCGAAGTAGTGAGGTGCATTTTATTAATTTTCTTTAGTTATGATTGCAATGCTTACTAAGACGTGATGCAAGGTTCAACTAAGTTCAAAAACTACAGCCTTCGATAGCTATTTAAGCTTTCAAGACTTGCAAAGTTTGAATTTGTTGAATCCGAGCATGTGCTATAGTGGCTGTCTCTGGGATACCGGGAACGGTTCCTCTGTTTTCTTTCAATTTTATAGAGCTTTTTTCTAGTTCTATGAAACTCCAACAAAATGGCAGTGAATGCCTAAATGTTCTAATCAAAGATGAATCTTTCTCTCCGAATCTCCCTCCCTTCAGCATGGACCTCTTCCTCCTTTTATAGCACAGCTTCGGGCTCCAGGGTACTAACGATTTCTCCCTTTTGCCCCTTAGAGTTCGTGCCATGCCAGGTTGGTCAGGGTCATGTCGTTTCCTTTTTCTCTCATAGTTTCTTGCTTTAGTGCATCCAAATGAAAATCCCTTAACTAGTTTTCTATTTCCAGACTTCTCCGTTGGCTGGTCTGAAGCTATTTGGCTTTTTCTTCTCAGCGCTCCAGCTTTTTCAGTGTACTTTTCCTTGTCACTTTCTCCAAATGGTCGGTACCAGACTCCTGCGTTTTGCTTCGTACCTCCTGGCTCCACTACATGTCTGGAGCATGAGATCCGCATGCCCTTTGTCTTTTTATCTCTCTTTGAATTTTCTTTAATCTTACTTCGCACGTCTAGGGATCCCCTGACTCTGGTGACTTCTGGGATCCCGACCCAGTTCTTCTTACTGGGCTTTCTTTGGTTTGCTACTTCTGCCTGGTTTGGACTTTTCTTGTTCTTTCGTGGGTCTCTGGATTCCAATCCTCTGGGCCTCTTTCCCTTTTTCTTCTTTCTTTTCTCTTTTCTTTATTGTGTGAGCCCAGCCTTCCCTTTTCTCTCTTAGTTTTATTATTTATTTATTTTTTGTGTGAAATGAGCCCAACGTTTTACTTCTTTAGGCCTTAGTTTGTGACCAATTAATTTTTGGACCTCAACATTTAGCCCCCCGAGCTCATGGGTTCCCTGCAGCCCATGCGTAAGTTTCTGCAGGATCTTTTCCGTTTTGATCTTTATTCGGGGATCTCTTCCTGGTCCCTTCAATTTTTTTTTTTTTGGTAACTCCTCCTTTTTAAATGGGACGTGGCAGTTTGAGTCTCAAAAAAGTACTTCCACCACCTACTTTTACATTTCCCATAACTTCATTAATAACTGCTGATAATTTTTCCTTCTTTAAATTTAATTCCTGGCAACTGGCGTGTCTTTCCACACATTGTCTTCTCTAACTGCTCTTATTTCTTCATTCTAATCTTTTCATATTACCCTTTTTCTTCTTGTCTACCTGAATCTTCTGTTCCTAGCCTTTTTTCTTTTCTTTCAATTATTCTCGCTGCTACCTGCTTTCTTATTTCAAGATACGCATTGCTTCAATGGCTTCTTCCTCTTCTCAAAAAAGAAAGGAGTGTACTCCTAGTCCTTTTGAAGGTGAGGGTTCCTCTAGTTCTGCAGATGAGTCTCAGGAAGTTATCGGGCATCCTGCTTTTCCCTTACGAGAACCTTGGTACTTCCCTAGCTTGTTCTTCCCACAGGTGTCCCATTGTGATGCCCCTTCATCCACTCATGCCTAGGTGTTCTTTGGTCAGGCGGGTTTTGTTGGTTCTGCTCAAGTCCCAGACCCCAGGGAGATTTTCAATCTTCAGATCAGGTAGGGACTTCAAGAAGCAGTCTCCATCTTTTTCGATTTCATTGCCGGAAAGATCCAGGGTTGGCCCATCTGGGTGGACAAGGAACTTTCTGACGAAGAATATGTGGGCCACTTGGATCGTGTTGGTGTCCTGAAAGCAGTGGCTATTTCCAAGAATCTTAAGGGTTGTAGAGATGCCAAAGGCCTTAGGAACTTGGTGCGTCGTTGGTGTCCAGCTCTGCATACTTTCTCTTTTTTTGTTGGTGAACTGACTGTCACCTTGGAGGACATGGTCAACAATTTTCTTCTTCCGGTACTTGGGGATGAAAACCCCTTTGATATTGATCTTTCTGATGAGGATCTCAGGGTGGAAGAAATGTTATTTGCTCTCTTTGGTGGACGTACTGCTTCTTCTGGTGGGAAACCGGCTAGGATGGACAGGTGGGTTATGAATCTTTTGCGCGAGAAGGATAAGAAAGTTAGGCAAGCCGGGTTCTTCGCATTTGGGCTTAGCAAGTTTTGTTCAGTGAGTTCCCTGGGTATGGAATCAAGTCCTCCCTTTTTCCCTTGGTGATTAAGTTGGCTTAGGGCACTCAATATCCTTTAGCCCCTATGTTTTTGGGCCATGTCTATTCTTAATTGGATTAGCTTCATGTAGATGAAGCCGAAGGTGATTCTTGTTATGTCATTACTTCTTCTCTTCATTGCGCCATTTTCCAGGTATTTATGTGGGAACATTCCTCGGTTACTTTAGCAAAATGTAGGAATTTAAAGTTTGTAAAAGATAAGTTTTAGGGATCCCCTAATGTGGTTAAAGGGCTTTGTGGCAGCTCTACTGACAACCACCCTATTATTTTCCGTTGACTGAGTTTGAGAGGTGGCAGTTTTAACTTGGTTGAATTATTTGATCAAGCAGGGAGTTTGGCCTTGGTTTTGTTTGCGATTCTGTGTTATCTCCTTTTCTGACTTCTACAGGGAATACTTTTGATTTGCGTCGTGGTGATGAGGGTAGCTTAGCCTACCTTGCTGGCATTAGTCCTTCTTGGCTTCCTGTGCTTTCCTCAAGCGGTCCTCGGTATACTCATTATTCGGCGCACCGAGTACTTCAGCAGTTTGGCTTTAATCAGGATATTCCCCTAGTGTTTAAGGATGTAGTACCATCTCTTCCTTCCTTGGATCCTTTCATGAGACTCCAAGCTTTCTCTTATTGGTCATGAAGGAGTCCTCAGTTTGTAGTGCCCAACTTTCAAAGAAGGGTTTTTGCTTCTAGTGGCTATGCCGATTACTAGAGGGTGCAAAAATCTTTTATTGATTATGCTGGTACTGGGATAATAAAGAGAGTTCCCAACCCTGACATTTCTTCTGCCACAACATCCAACAAACGTTTATCCTTACCTACTGCTGGTGTTGTCTCTTCCGCTGTGAGCAGTAAAACAGGCGTCGTAGAGTGGCATGCTTCCAGGAGAGGTTGGGTTACTTATGCCCAGGATTTTCCAGAAACTTGGCTAGGATGTGATCTTGTAATTGGTTCTTCTGCTGGAGTACCCATTAAGAAGGGGGTGGTAGAGGCCATAAGTGCTAGTACTCCCATTGGCATGAGTAAGGAAAAAATAATTAAGCAGGAGAAATTGAAGGAGGCTGCAGTTGAAGAGAGTGTAGGGGGGATTGGCCTTAAGTCAAAAAAGAAGAAAACTGGAAAATCTCAGAAATAGTTGGTGCTTGTTGAGGAAAAAGAAGTTGAGCAACCCTTAGTCATAAAGAGCCAGGTGAAGACTAAGGTAGAGTCTTTTTTTTCCCAGGTTCTGTGAGTTCTTCGGTCCATGGTTCTCTGGGATCCTCTGGACGTACTCGTAGTAAACAACAGAGACCCAGAGATCCTGTGAGAGAGAGAGAGAAGGGCAAGGCTTCTTTACTCTCTTTTTTTTTTTTTTTAGTTTGTTGTTCTCCCCCTTCTCTTTTTTTTTGAACTGATGAGCGGTTGTCTTTTCTGCAGTCCAAGCGTATGTTGGATCCTATGAAAGGTAGAAGCTCTTCCTTTGGTGAAGATGTGGTATATTTTTTTTTTGGTTTTTTTGGTTTTTTTTTTTATTTTTTTTTATCCGTACCTTCTGCTGTTGGTTTTCATCCATTTGTGCTGTGTATTTGTGATGTCTTTGTGCTTTTGTTGTTCATGTTGCCCTTTCTTCTTCTTCTTTTTTAGTTGGAGGCCTCTCCCCCCAATGTTGGTGAGACTTTGAAAGGGGAAATGGTTGCAGCTGCATCTCAGGGCACAGAAGAGGAGATCCCCGGTAGTGGCATTGCTGGGGAGGCTGGGCAGCCAATGCAGGGTGTCCAGGCCACCTAGGATCTTAAGGTTCCTAAGCTTCCCACGTACCAGGGTCCCCAAACTGAGCATACTCCCAGTCCTACAAGGACTGTGCTTCCTCAGACGGGGTTAAGTACAATGCCTTTGGGAGGCGCGTCTCCATCTGGGCAAACAGGTGAGCCTTATTCTTTTATAATATCGTTAATTATATTTCTTTTGCATCCCCTTCCTCTTTTTTTTTTCTTCCTCTCCTCTGAGTTCTTTCTTTCTTTTCTTTCTCTTCCAAGGCCACGTCACTACGAGATCTGTCTTTGGTACTGCGTCTTCTTTAGAATCAGGGGATTCTGAAGGTGGGTGTTGATTGTCTTTGCTGTGTTTCCCCTCTCTTTCTTCCCTTTTCCTGTATTTTTGTTATGGCGAAGCCCCCTGTATCCCTGCCTTCTTTTAGTCATTTTGCTGAGGCTTCCTCACCTTTTCTTCAATTTGCCATGTGTTCTTTCTTAGAGTCCTTCAAGGAGTCAAAGGACCAAGAGGAGGAAACTCCGCCCCAAGAGGCCGATACTAGTTTCTCTTTTACCCTCTTTTGCTCTTTATTTCTCTCCCTTTTTTTTTAATAGAAGAAGGAGCTAAGTCTGTCCCTCCCATTTCCTCTTTTTTTTTTTGCTGGAGTTGATACTGGTGTTAAGGATCCTGAACTTGTGATTCCTGAGGGGGAGTATAGGATCTGCTCAGGTTACTGGCCCTCATACTGCCCAGAGGGTTGAAGGTTCCTCAGCTTCTTTTGGTGGTAATGCAACAATGGGGGAGGCTCCAGAGATGGTTGTTTTAGATCCTGCTTCAAGGCTCTCCACCTTTCTGGCTCGCTTTGATCTTCTGGAGTTCAACAGCCTCCCTGCCAGTCACTTTTGCCATTTTGGGCCCTCCTATGGCAACTTCTTGCGGTTCTCTGTGCCTGTGGAAGGCCTGCCACTACTAGAAGGGCTATTTAAAAGTCATAGGGATTTTACCACTAGTTTCAGAGGAGGAGTATTTTTGGGGAACATTCTGATGGAGCTGTTATGTGCCGTGTTAATTTCCTTGAGAGATTCTTTGCTAGACTCTCTTTCTGAGGAAAAACTTTTAGAATGGAGGGGAGTGGTTCAGGATCTCTTAGAAGCCAAGTTCAACTTATCCTTTTTGCTGGAGTATCTGCGATCATTGGCTCAAGTGCTATTCTAGAGGCAAGCTTCTAAGAGCATTGATGCTGAGATTGCTGCTGCTGAGGAAGCTTTAGCTCATACCCACAAGACTTTGTAAGATTTGAAGATTAAAAGGCAAAGGGTTCTTTCTTCTTCAGCTGTCCCTGCTCTCTCCTTAGACGGCTCCTTGTTGGCTGGCCTCATTTCTTAGCTTTATTTATTTATTTATTTTTTATTTATTTTTTATAGCTGGTTTGGATGAAAAATTTGGGGTTGTATAAGTTTTCATTGTTTGAACATTGATTCTGGCTTTTTAGACCTGTACTTATGCTTTGAGACTGCTTCCATGTAGTTGTGCTTCAGGATTGCTTCTAAGTATTTATGTTTCAGAATTGCTTCTGATCTTTTTAATGGCATGTGGATCTTCTTTTACTTTTGTCATTCTCTTTTTTTTTTTTTTTTTTTTGGTACTGAGTCTTGTCCATAATTCCCACAAGTTTTTGCTGTAGGTTATAGCCAGGTACCCACCCCTTTTCTTTTTGATTGCGGGAGTACTGAACTGGGTACATTGGGCGATATATTTTTCATCCCAGTCCACGAACTTGGCAGGGTTTTTTTCTTATCAAGTACTGGGCTAGGTATCCTCAGTTTATGCCTGAGATCCTAGACCATGTATTTGAAACTTAACTATTTTGTAGTTTATCTGTGGGGTGATCTTGGGTCCTGTATCAAAAAGATTTCCCCAAGTATCCTCCTTTTTCTTTCTTGTTTGCACAAGTACTGAATTGGGTACATTTGGGTGATATTTTTTTTTTGTCCCAGCTTATGAACTTGGCAGATTTTTTTTTTTATCAAGTACTGGGCTAGGTATCCTCAGTACATGCCTGAGATCCTAGACCATGTATTTGAAACTTAACTGTTTTGTAGTTATTTGTGGGGTGATCCTGGGTTACGCATCAAAAAGATTTCCCCAGGTATCCTCCCCTGATTCCATCTGTGTTAGGACTTTTGTAATACTTAAGACTTAATAGCTGAGAAATAAGAAGAAACTTCATTGAATTTAAAACATAAATGTCATTCAAGAAACAAAACAAATCTAACAAATATAGTAAGGATCATAGAGTATCCTTCTACGACGGGTCCTTGAACAAAATTACTTAAACAATAATATAAAAGAAAGAAACACTTAGCAAGTTAGAGAGTCTGGCAGAAAGGATTCCAGTGTACTGAGACCTCTCCCTTCTCATGCGTAGTATTGTTTTAGCCACTTCCCATTTATGGGTTCTGTCAGGATTGTCCCATCTTCTTTTGTAAGGTAGTAATACCCATTATCATGGGCCTCTCTAATGATGTAAGGTCCTTCCCACTTTGGGGCAAATTTGGAGGGTCCCGGTAGGTTTCTTCTCACATGCTTTGCTGTCCTTAGTACTAGCTGCCCTTTAGCGAAAGTTCTTGGGCGTACTGCTTGTGCATATGCTCTAGTCATTCTTTGCTGGTACCTCTAGCTTCTTCTTTTGGCTAGCTCCCTTTCTTCCTCTACCCCTTCCAGATCTGCTATTCTCCTTTCGTTGTTTGTGTCCTTGGCGTCCTCCTGACTTTCTTCAAGTACTACTCTTGGTGTGGGAACAATTAATTCTATTGGGCTGATGGCTTCTGCCCCGTGGCTGTCTTCACAGAGCTCCTGCATGCCCAAAGTACATCTGCCAGGTGGTCACTCCATTTTCCTCCATACTCTTCATTTTTTTAAGGATCTTCAATATCACCCTATTAGTGGCCTCTGCCTGGCCATTTCCTTGTAGGTAGTACGGTGTAGACCTTTCATGCTTGATGTAGTAAGTTTCAAACAACTCCTTCATGTCTTCATTTATGATTGGGGTTCCATTGTCATTAATCAACCTCCTAGGAATCCCAAACCTTTTAATGATATGGCCTTGAATAAAGTTTGCTACAGTTGCTCCAGTGGCCTTTTTTAAGGGGATGGTCTCCACCCACTTTGTGAAGTACTCAGTAGCTGCTAAGATCCATATTTAACCACTGGATGGGGGATTTATAGGCCCTATGAGATCAAGCCCCCAAGTGTGGAAAGGCCATGGAGTTGTCATATCTTGTAACATATTTGGGTGAGTATGGATTGCATCTCCGAGGACTTGACATGCATGGCAGGCTTTGACTAACTCCTCAGAGTCGTTTTTCATTGTTGGCCAGTAGTATCCTAACAGTAGTAGCTGTTTATAGAGTCTCCTTTTTCCTGGGTGACTTCCACAATCACCGGAATGGACTTCCCTGACTACTTCCCTAGCTTCCCTTGGCCCCAAGCATCTTAGGGGATCCCCACTGTATCCCTTTTTGAATAGGATCCCATTTTGCAAGAATTATTTGACTGCTAGCCTCTTAAGCTGGTGGGCCAGTGCCCTGTCAGTCGGTAGGATTCCTTGAGCCAAGTATTCCATGAAGGGAGTCCTCCAGTCTTCTGTAATAAATATAGCATAGCTTTCTTCTTTGTCCACCGAGGATTGGCATTCTTGACATTTCTCCTATATAGTTGCTGCCTCTTTATTCATATTTGGCCAGTAGTATCCCATGCGCTGCATTCTCCTATAAAGGCTGATCTTTTCTAAGATCCCGCAGACTTGGATATGTAACTCTTCCAACCTTACTTTCCCTTCTTTCTCATTGATGCATCTGGATAGATCCCTCCGGGCAATCTCCTGTATAGTTCTCCTTCTATTAGAGCGTAGTCCTTCAACTCCTTGACACTCCCTCTGGATCTTGTTTCTTTCATTTTTTCTGTGACTTCGCTCCTCCAACCCCACTGCCTGGACTCTTTAGGGGATATCCTTTGGAGGATTTTTAAGATGGAATGCTCTTGTCTTCCTATTTTGACCAGAGTGTCTTTTCCCTTGAATGGTACCTGTGATCCCAGGGTGGCAAGTGCATCTGCAAACCTATTTTCGCTTCTCTGAGTATACTCTATGCTAAAGGTCAGGAATTCCTGCTCCAGCCTTTGCACCCAAGTTCTGTAGGCTGCTAAAATTTGTTCCCTTTGCGCAAAGTCACCTTTCACTTGAGAGACCACAAGATTGGAATCTCCTAGCACTCTTATGTGTTGTACCCCTATACTGAGTGCTATAGTTAGTCTGGTCAAATATGCCTCATACTCAGCTGCATTATTGGAACAAAAGAACCCAAGCTTGAAAGATAGAGGTATGGTGTCCCCATCCTCACAACTTAGTACAACTCCCACTCCATTTGAGGTTGCTGTAGCTAACCCATTAAATCTCATTGTCCATTTCTTTCCTGAGATTTCTGCTATCGCTACCTCACTTGGGATCTCTTCATTTAGTGAGGTTTCCTCCTTTCCTGGGAACTGTGCCAGGAGGTCAGCTATGGCTTGACTTTTGACAGCCTTGGGGGTTTTGAGGCCTATGTCATATTGAGAAAGCAGGACCAGCCACTGTGCTATTCTTCCTGTTAGGAGGGGTTGATGTAGGAGTGCTTTTATGGGGTGTGACTTAGTCACTAGAAGGATTTAGCGAGCTGAGAAATACCTCTTCAGCCTCTGGGATGTGTAAATGACCACTAGGCAAGCCTTTTCTATCTTGGGATACCTGGTCTCGGCATCCTTGAGTGTCCTGCTTACATAGTAGACAGGTTGCTCATTCCCATCATCATCTTCTTGCGCCAGTAGGGCTCCTATTGCTTGGGCATTTGATGCCAAGTACAATAACAGGGGTCGCCCATGTACTGGTGCCTGGAGAGTGGACAGATGATTCATAATTTGTTGGATCCTTTGGAAGGCTTCATTTTTTTTTGCTCTCCAGGTGAACTCAGTTCCTTTCTTTAATAGCTTGGATAAGCCCCCTATGATTGAAGCCAGTCCTGGCACAAATCTCATGATGTAGGAGACCCTTCCTAGGAAGCTTTTGAGTTCCCTCACTGTTGTTGGTCTCTTCATAGTGGCAATGGCTGCAGCTTTGGCTGGGTCCACACTTATGCCTCTATGATGTACTAGGAACCCGACGAATTTTCCCGCAGATACTCCAAAGGCACATTTCATGGGGTTCATGCGCAGTTTGTATTCTTTGCATCTTTTGAAAACTTGCTCAAGTACCTGAAGGTGTCTTATCCAAGTTTTTGACTTGACCACAATATCGTCCACATAATCTTCCATCTCCTTATGCATCATGTCGTGGAAAATGGCTGTCATGGTTTGGTACGTGGCTTCTGCTTTTTTTAGGCCAAAGAGCATCACAGTGTAATAAAATTTCCCAATTGGGGTCCTGAATGCTGTTTTCTCAGCATCCTTGGCGGCTATACGGATCTGGTTGTATTCACTATACCCATCCATGAATGAGAACATAGAACTTCCCGCAACTGAGTCCATAAGGAGGTCAATATTAGGCAGGGGGAACTCATCTTTTGGACATACCTTGTTTAGATTGTGGAAGTCCACACAGCAACGAATTTGGCCGTTCTTTTTCTTCACAGGTACTATGTTGGAAAGCCATTTGGGATGTTGAATGGGCTTGGTAAAACCAGCTGCCAACAACTTCTTGACCTCCTTGGTTATCTGGGCTTCTACATCAGTGTGAAAGACTCTAGCTGGTTGGACTACTGGTTTGACTCCTGGGTCTACGTTGAGAGCATGGGCCACGAGCCCATGATCCAGGCCAGGCATCTCATCGTAGGTCCATGCGAACACATCCATGTATTCTTTGAGTAAGGCTACCAGTGGCTCCCTTTCTTATGCTGTCAACTGGCTACTGATGGAAACAGGCTTCTGGGCTCTTAACTCAGCTGCCAAGTTTATTTCTTCCAATTCTTCCTCAGGCTGGATCTGTGTTTCTTTAACTGGTTCCTTTGGGACTTCCTCTTGAGCTACCATACATTCTGGTTGTTCGGGACCCTCCTGCACGATGCACTTAGGCCCCGCGCACCTTCACAAGTGGTAAATTAATCTTCCCCCGGGTTCCCGCACTACTACGCATTCTCGGGATCCTGAGGTGCTGGGCTCCTTCTTTTGCCTTTTTCTCTTTAAGAGGTCTCTTAAGTCATGGGTACCTCCTTCCTTTTCTTTCTCCAAGATAGGTGCTCTTGGGGTCCCTGGCATGGGACTCTCATCGTCGGGTTCTAACTCATCATAGAACATTGTTTCTACAAAGTTTACTTCTCCTTGGCTGAAAGGGTTATGGTTGGCAGGGATCCTTATAGTCCTCCCATTTAATCTCCCCTTAACACACTGATGGTATGTGGATGGTATAAGGCAGTGCTTATGGAGCCATGGCCGTCCCAGCAGGACATGGTAGGACACCTCTGAGTTGATTACATGAAATTTGGTCAAGGCTACTATTGGCCCCACTCTTAGGGCCAGCTGTATATATCCCTCAATTGATTCTGCTGATCCTCCAAATCCGATTATTTCCATGGGAGCCTCCAGGACCCTCCTTCCTGCTAAGCCTACAACTTCCAAGGTACTTTGGGCTATGAGATTGAGTGATGCCTCTGTGTCCACCAGTGCTTTTCTGATTTGGACACCATTTATGGTGGCCATCAGATAAAAGGGTTTGCAGTGGTCTAGATGCTCAACCTCCATGTCTTCATCAGTGAAAGTTATGGCATTGGTTGTCTCTAGAAAAGCTCGACTAGCATGTGATTCTGCTGTGAAACACTCCATTCTTGAATCTGCTGCTATAGTCATGAGAGACTCCGTGGTCACCCTTCTTGCTTCTAGTCCAAATCTTAGTTGGTTGAATAGTGATTTGAACTTGGGATTCCTTTGGAGGGTCCTGACTGTGTTAGGGTGGAAGGATACTCTTGGCTCTTCTGCTTTGGTTGGGTTCCCATGGATTACTACAGCCACCACCCCCTTTCCTTTGTGGTTGGGCAAGAGGTTCCTTTGTACTTCTAGCTCCTTCTGGGTGAGCTCCAAGGTTCCTTCTCTTAGTCTCTTGTGAAAGAGCCTGCGGAGGGTCTAGCAATCCTTGGTGGAATGCTTAACATAATTATGAATCCTGCAAAACAAAGGATTTTTCCTTTCTTCCTCGGTTGGTGGCCTGGACACAGTGAATGGCCTAACCACTCCATCCCCGATCTATTTGTCCAGGACATGATTTAATTCTTCTACGGTACATGGGATCACTGGTGGTTCCTCGAACATTTTTCCGTCAGGCCTTTTCCTTTTTTCTCCCACCAATGCTGTCATGGCTTGGGATGCTGGCGTCCTTTTCACCCTTATAGTTTGTGCTGTCATTCTTGTTCTCTGTAGCAGGTCAGCGAACTGCGTGATACATAAATTCTTGAGGTTGAGTCTGTAATTGAAAAGCATGTTAGATATGCAAGTCTCTACGAGCTCTTTTTCTTCATGGTCCCCATAACAATCTAGGGACACATCTTCAAATCTTTTGATGAACTGGACGGGATCCTCTCTAGGCTTCTGCCGTACCATCTAAAGGCTTTGGAAAGTGACCTTGTCCTCACCAGGGTAATATTTTGCACAAAATCTCTTAATCATCTCGTCCCAGTTCTTAATGGACCCAGGTTTCAGTGTGGTGTACCAAGTGTATGCCCTGTCCACTAAGGACTTAGCAAACTCTCTTAGGCACAGCTCTCGATTTTCTACGTAGGGGCCCATCGTGTGGACGAATCTACTCACGTGCTCTACTGCGCTTCCATTCCTTACATTAAAAGGATGGAACTTTGGTGGCTCATATCCCTTGGGATATGGCTTACCAAGGAGCTCTGGTGGGAATAGGGGATCCTGAGAAAATTGCTTGGGGATCCTAGAAAGTTTTTCCCTTTCTTGGTCCAAGAGGGCACTGACATCTGCCAGTGTTAGGTACTGGGGGTTAGTTCCTCCTCCCACTGCTGACCCGCCCTCTGGCTGGGTTCTATCTTGGTTGCCCACATGGGGGGCATTGTCTCTGACCTCCTGTGTCTTGCCTTCTTTGAGAAGGTGGACTTCTTGTTGCAAGTCTTTCAACATTGCAGTTATCTGAGCCATGGGGTCTAGCTCTTGCCTTGCATTTCTTTGTTCTGACACGGCCTCTTGTTCTGTTAGGGGCACCTCGCCTTTTTGCTTGGAGGCCACTTCATTTTCTCCCATGGGCTCAGAGGCTGTGGGTGGCACATTAGCACCTTTACTGTTCCTTGGTCTTGGAGGCATGCTCTGCGAAGGGATTACTTCTTCCCTTTTCTTTACCCAATGCCCAGCGGAGTCGCCAAAATGTGAGAGTGGATTTTTCTTCTCACCTTAGTAGCCCAAGGATCCTAGGCCAAAGAAATATTTTTGGTGGACTGTGCTCGATTCACCGCAGCTAAGAAGGCTGTTTAAGAACTGAGTGATGCATAAAGCAAACTTCCTACAATACAAATAAATAACAAGCAAAGATATCTGTATTGAATGACTTTTTAACAGTAAAGAAATGCATAGAAAAATGATATATAATGTAAGAACAGGTTAGGGACCCTCGAAGTAGTGAGGTGCATTTTATTAATTTTCTTTAGTTATGATTGCAATGCTCACTAAGACGTGATGCAAGGTTCAACTAAGTTAAAAAACTACTGCCTTCGATAGCTATTTAAGCTTCCAAGACTTGCAAAGTTTGAATTTGTTGAATCCGAGCAGGTGCTATAGTGGCTGTCTCTGGGATACCAGGAACGGTTCCTCTGTTTTCTTTCAATTTTACAGAGCTCTTTTCTAGTTCTATGAAACTCCAACAAAATGGCAGTGAATGCCTGAATGTTCTAATTAAAGATGAATCTTTCTCTCAGAATCTCCCTTCCTTCAGCATGGACCCCTTCCTCCTTTTATAGCATAGCTTCGGGCTCTAGGGTACTAACAATTTCTCCTTTTTGCCCCTTAGAGTTCATGCCGTGCCAGGTTGCTCAGGGTCATGTCGTTTCCTTTTTCTCTCACAGTTTCTTGCTTTAGTGTGACCAAATGAAAATCCCTTAGCTAGTTTTCTATTTCCAGACTTCTCCCTTGGCTGGTCTGAAGCTATTTGGCTTTTTCTTCTCAGCGCTCCAGCTTTTTCAGTGTACTTTTCCTTGTCACTTTCTCCAAATGATCGGTACCAGACTCTTGCATTTTGCTTCGTGCCTCCTGGCTCTAGTGCATGTCTGAAGTATGAGATCCGCATGCCCTTTGTCTTTTTATCTCTCTTTGATTTTGCTTTAATCTTACTTCGCGTGTCTAGGGATCCCCTGACTCTGGTGACTTCTGGGATCCTGACCCAGTTCTTCTTGCTGGGCTTTCTTTGGTTTGCTGGTTCTGCCTAGTTTGGGCTTTTCTTGTTCTTTTGTGGGTCTCTGGATTCCAATCCTCTGGGCCTCTTCCCCTTTTTCTTATTTCTTTTCTCTTTTCTTTATTGTGTGAGCCCAACCTTCCCTTTTCTCTCTTAGTTTTATTATTTATTTATTTTTTGTGTGAAATGAGCCCAAAGTTTTACTTCTTTGGACCTTAATCTGTGACCAATTAATTTTTGGACCTCAACATGTGTCAATAAATTGGATTTTAGGGCATAAACCCCAACAATCTCCCACTTGCCCACAAAGACAATTTACCATATATTCGACACTTATCTCCCTTTAAAGTAATTCATAGTTACTCTAAGGCAAGGTTTGGAAACAAGTTTCAGCTAGATTTATTGCATAAATTATATTTTCTACTACTATTTCTCACTTACTCATATTTCTCTAATGAGAAAATACTTACGCTTAATGTGTATCTTCACCACCTAGGATGAACACATATCTTGAAGTCCAACTTCATGAATCACAATCAAACCACAAGTCAGTATTTGTACATCCAATAACCATCAAAACCTCACTTTTGTGGACAAGCATATAATCCTTCATTCTCCTAAGATATTTGAGTATATGCTTTACTCCCACTAAATTAAGTGATCTTTGATTCAATTGATAATTGCTTACTATGCCCACCGCCAAATAGATATTTGGCCTAGTATTTAGCATAGCATAAAGACTTCCTATCGTTGTGGTATAAGGAACCGTCTTAATATGCTCTTCCTTTTCTATGTCTTAGGACTATAGTCACATATAAAGGAACTTTAAACTTAAAAGGAAAGAATCATTTCTTGAAGTATTATATGCTATACTTGGCTAGAATCTAATCTATTTAAGTAGTTTGAGATGGACTCAACATCTTGATTTCTGAATTTTAACAAAAGTTTAATTCTTAAGATTTGACTAGTCTTTTCCAAGTACTTTATATCATATTGGACTAGACAACAGAAACTTTATTGATGACAATAACTCTACATCATCCTAAATGATTAGAATGTCATCAACTTATATTAAGAGATTTATTATTCTATATAGCTTTACACACATAAGACCTTTTAATACTTGATCAAAATCAAGCAATTTGATTTCTTGATCAAAGATGATATTTTATGGTTAATATGCTTGCTTTAGTCTATAAATAGAATTTAAGCAACTTACATACTAAACACTATGTAAGGTTGAAATTAATCAACCATTCTATTGACTTTATTCCATGCTAAATTTGCTTGTAATTCAATATTTAGAAATCTTGTATTTAGGTGAGAATCATGTAAGGGTAGTATGTGAGAGAGTGTGAAGAAATGCTCAAGATTGTGCAGTGAAGCAAGGACTCACGACTGGATGTTGCGGGTGGCTCACGACTGGCAAGCCGCCAGAAAATGCACACGAGTGAAGCATGCAAAGAAGCTGAACTGTCATGCTAGCTGTAGCACTATAGGACAAAAAGTCCAATCTGGCCATTCAGTTAGCTCGCGGCTTGAACTCGCAACTCAGTCAAATCGCGAGGCCAAGTCGCTAGCCAGTTCTGTTTTGGAAAAATGACTCTTCGCATTCCAAACACTCACCAGTATAAATACCCCTTATACCCACAAAATGTAGAGAGCTTCTAGAGAGAATTTTGAAAGAGAAACCTTAGAGAAAAACAATATTGACTCATCCACAATCTTTACCTAGAGACTCTTCAGATTCCTCTACTTTTACCCTCTCCATTGTTATATTCTTGAGAGGTTCATTTCTCAAATCCTTTTCTCACCATACCCATATCTGTGAGAAGACTATTTGGTGCTTAGAAAGTAGTTAGGAAGGGACCAATAGTTTTTGGTTGATGCTAAGGGCTATAGCGGAATCCGGTAAGCTAAAGAAGACAAAGGTTCGATGCAACCTTGTTGGAGCAAGAAGCTTGGAGGGCTTAAGTACACTGGGTAGATTAGGTTTGGAGGGTCTTTTGCTATTCATGTATCCCAACTTCATTCTTTAGTGGATTATTGACCGCTTGGAGGGCAGCGAGAGGTTTTGCACCGAGGGCTTCAGTTTCCTTTTTGATAACATATCGCTGTGTTGTCTTTGTGTTTGCATCTCTCTTCCCTTAATCTTTGCCATTTAATTTTTACTGTGGATGTGATTTTAATTAGTTTAGATTGTTTATCAATTCTGTTATTAGTTTATGTTCATGTTTCGCACATTTATTGTTTGATAATAAGCTTGAATTGGTAATTTGTAATTGAGGGTCTAAATGTTCATAGTATTTTACATGCTATTTAAACATTTAATTGGTATCAGAGTGGGTACACTTGCTGTGGTTTTATTACCTAAGTGGGATCCTAAACCCTTTGGCTTGCTATGGAAAGTACTATGGCAAAGGCCAATATGAAATGGACTAAAGGTGTTTGTGATAATGACTTTATGAGCATATTTGGAGATTGTCCTAGTAATGAACATTTAGAGTTATTTAAGTCAAATAAACATGGTAGAATTTTTATACACATGCTGAAATCATTAGTTCATAGAAATCATGATGTTCATTATAGCTTGTGTGAGTCAATTTCCTTAGTTGAAAAATATAAAAAAAGGAATAGACGATTATGTGATAAACTTGATGGTTTGAAAAGAAAGCTATATTCTTCTATTAATGAAGAAAATAAAGATGAGTCCTGCTTTGATGGTCAAGAATGCCTATCACATGCTTGTCTTTTTGTTCATACTGCATTGAAAGTGTTTAATTCATGTTTGTGGTATCTTGACAGTGGGTGTTCAAGGCATATGGCTGGAGATAATTCTTTATTCAAAACTCTCAAAAAGAAGGAAGATGGTTATGTGACATTTGGAGATGGTAGTCACTCACAAGTTCTCGGAAATGGAACCATTGAGATTCTGGGACTGCCCCTATTGACTAATGTGCTATACATCAAAGGATTGAAAGTGAATTTACTGAGCATTACTCAAATATGTGATGAATACTTCTTAGTCCAATTTTCAAAGAAAAGGTGTCTAATCCTAAATGATTAGGGTATTCAAGTGTTGAAGGGACTTAGGACCACCGACAATTGTTGTGGTATCATTCCCAAACCGAGCATAGCGTGTCGAAGTGCTCAAGTGAATCTCTTGGAGCTATGGCATCAACGACTTGGGCATGCTAATTACAAGCAAGTGGCTAAAGTCTCAAAGCTAGAAGTAGTGGTTAGTTTGCCAAAGTTTGGGAAAATTGAGAAAAGTGTTTGTGGTCTATGTCAAATGGGAAAACAAACAAAATCAGCTCATCCTAAGGTGAATGTAGTTGTTACTTCAAGACATTTGGAGTTACTTCATGTGGACTTAATGGGTCCAACAAGAACAGAAAGCATGGGAGGAAAATGCTATATTATGGTGGTAGTTGATGATTTCTCAAGGTACTCTTGTGTGAAATTCCTTAGAGAGAAGTCGGAAGCATGTGATATAATGGAAAGGTTATGCAAGAGGCTATAAAATGAAAAAGGGGTTCCTATAGTTAAAATCAAAAGCGATCATGAGAAGGAATTTGAAGAAGGAATTTGAAAATACTAAATTTGAAGCCTTTTGCAATGAGCACGACATCAAGAAGGATTTTTCAGCTCCAAAGACTCCAGAATAGAATAAGGTAGTTGAAAGAAAGAACCGAGTGATCCAAGAGATGGCAAGAGTCATGTTACTCAACAAGAACATTCCACAAAAATTTGGGCTAAAGCTGTGAATACATCATGTCACATCGGGAACCAAATTTATTTCCGAGTAGGGACAAAGAAGATGTCATATGAAAGCAAAGAAACCGAAGGTGAAATACTTCAAAATATTTGAAAGTAAGTGTTACATTCTAAATGATAGGAAAAATCCTAAAAAATTTGATGCTAAAAGTGATGAAGGGATATTCCTAGGATACTCCACAAATAGTCAAGCATATAGAGTGTACAACAAGCACACTAAGACGGTGATGGAGTCAATAATGTGGTCATAGATGACATCATCTCAGAAAAGGACATTGATGATGATGACAAGGGGCTAAATCTTATGAAGAATGAGGATGATGATGATATGTCTCTAGGTGATGATGCTGAGAAAGAATCACCTAAAAAGGAGTCTACACCTCCTATATCAAGAAAAGAGACTAGATCAATACAAGCAGTTTCAAGCCCACTCGCACCTCCGGAAGTCCAACCTCCAATCTCTTATGATGAGGAACCTTCAACTTCCAAGAGACTATCGTCAAGAGTAACTCTCAATCACCCAACAAGCAATATCATTGGTGATGTGAATGAGGGACTTCGGTTGAGAAGAGGACCAAGCTACAGTGTGAATCATGTGATGTACAATTGTTATCTTACTCAATTTGAACCCAAGAAGGTAAAGGAAGCTCTTAAAGACGAGAATTGGATAGAGTCTATGCACCAAGAGCTACATCAATTTGTTAGAAATGATGTATGAGAGTTAGTTCCAAGGCCCAAAGATACACTTGTGATCGACACTAAGTGGATTTTTAAGATCAAGACTATGAAGATGGTGAAGTTGTCCGAAGCAAGTCTAGATTGGTGGCTCAAGGATATACTCAAGTTGAAGGCATAGATTTCGATGAATCTTTTGCACCGGTAGCAAGACTAGAGTCAATCCGAATTCTTCTCTCCATAGCGTGTATTATGGATTTCAAGCTATACCAAATGAATGTAAAGAGTGCTTTCTTGAATGGTTTTCTAAATGAAGAAGTGTTTGTTGAGCAACCAAAGGGTTTTCAAGACTTTCAGTTTCTGGATCATGTGTTAAGGTTGAAGAAAGCATTGTATGGGTTGAAGCAAGCACCAAAAGCACGGTATAATCGCCTCACCACATACTTATTGGATCGTGGTTTCAAGAGAGGCCAAGATGATCGAAGATTGTTTGCCAAAAGAGATGAGAAATATCTCTTTGTTGCTCAAGTGTATGTGGATGATATTGTTTTTGGATCCACAATTGATTAACTAGCTCATGAATTTTCGGAAGAAATGAAAAGGGAATTTGAGATAAGCATGGTGGGGTAGTTAAACTACTTCCTAAGGCTTCAATTGAAACAATGGAAATATGGAATATTCATCTCTCGAGAGAAATATGCCAAAAATCTTGTCAAAAGATTTGGTCTAGACTCTAAGAAACACACTTCCACTCCCATGAGTTCCTCAACAAAACTGAGCATAGATGTAGCCGGTGTTGACGTAGACTCAACACTTTATCGAAGCATGATTGGTAGTCTTCTCTATCTCACTGCAAGTAGGCCAAACATTGCTTTCAGTGTCGGGGTATGTACACGATTCCAAGCAGCACCTAAAAAGTCCCACTTGACGGCAGTCAAGCGAATTATTCGCTATATCAATGGCACATCTGACTATGGAATTTGGTATTCAAAAGATTCAAATGAATGTTTGATATTCAGATGCTGACTGAGTTGGGTGCATTGATAATAGGAAAAGCACTTTCGGTGGTTGCTTTTATCTTGGGAATAACTTGGTTTCATGGATGAGCAAAAATCAGAATTTAGTCTCTCTTTCAACAGCTGAAGTTGAATATATAGTAGCAGGAAGTTGTTGCCATAAATCTGTCAAAGAATCTAGTTCAGCACTCGAAATCCAAGCATATCGAGATCCGATATCACTTCATTCGGGACTTGGTGGAGGACAAGATTGTGTGTCTAGAGTTTATCAACACTGACAATCAAAAGGCAAACATATTCACTAAATCTCTTGATGGTCTAAGGTTTGAATCTTTGCGTAAGACTATTGGTGTCGATATCATTCCTTGACCTCTATCTTCCATGTGATCTTTTTGTGTTCATTTATGCATTTCTCCTTTTGGGTCATACATGTTATGTGTATTTGCATTTCTTTACTTAAAATGTTTTTACATTGTTGTTTTTTATCAATCTTTTCTTGCTTTTGTTCCAAAAATCCAAAACACATAAAAAGTTGAAAATCTAAAATGTTTGATCAACATTGTTGATGATAGGCCACAAACTGAATGACCCATTGTGATAAAACCAATTAATTAATTAGCCAAGTTATTAATTAATCAATTTATCATGCAATTACGTGGAAGCACAAACAAATCACCAAAAACTAAATCTGCAGCGGAAATTAAATGACACGGTGATTTGTTTACGAATGGGGAAAAATCTCGCGGCAAAAATCCCATCGGGTGATTTTTAGGTCACCACTCCCGAAACTCCACTATTATCAAATCAAGCAGTTACAAGTAAAGGAATCCCAAATACCTTACCAACCTACAGTTGAACCCTTATCCCAATACCTAATTGGACTTGATCTGTAGCGACAGTTCCCACCTTTGATGCACGGCTCCCAAGTACGTGACTAACCAATGCGCGGATCCCAGTACGCGACTTCAAAACACCAACTTAAGGAAGAAAGGTTGGCTACAAAGTTCTTCAGTACATCCTACACGATGAAGATCAGGAAGATGCTTGGTCACAAAACCCTATGGTGCAAATACACAGAAACTTCTTGAAGGAAGATGAACTAGGTCAAGAACTTCGTCTTTTGATCACAATTTGCTTGAACAGAGATTGCTTAATAAATTTGCAACTTGTGTCACACTTGACGGCTCTTAAAACAATCCTTTTATATGTTTAGGGTTTGGAGAAAAAAAGGCCCAAAAACATATTCACGGATCCCAAGAAAATCAAATCAGAAAATCTGAATTTTTAAATCTCGACAGATAGCAGGTGTCGAGGTAGCTATCGAGCAGGTGTCGAGCATTAATGAAATTGCACTTCAGCTTGCTTTTTCTTGGACAGACTTGATGACTTCAACACTTGACCTTGAAACCTTGTTTCTTGAAGTATTAAAAACACCTAGAACTACCCAATTACAAGTAGAATGCGTTTTGTCAAAGAATTAGCCAATTTACATAAATAAGTGACATATGTTCTTCACAAGTGAAAATACATATGTCCTAACAATCTCCCTCTTTGGCAATCCGTGACAAAACCACAACAAACAAATGAACATATGAGAGAAGTCATAAATCACTAAACTCATATTCACTTGTTGAATACAATAAAATTTATCTTAACACAAACTCTTGAAAAACTTTGCAAGAAGAGAGTTTATGGCAAGTAGACTTTGACAACCTGTATTTCTGAAACACTTTAAACAAAACTCATCAAGGCATCTTGTATGAAATAGAAATAATAGATTGCATACAAGGTATAAAGAACATGTGTATAAAGATAGAGAAGAAACAACGCATGAAGAGAGAGGTGAAAGAAACATACATCCACATATATAAAGAACGATAAGTATAATGTATGTAAAAATGGTCAAAGGACCTCATATATAAGAACAATGTATCTAAACAGAATAGAAAAGAAAAAATACATAAAAGCCTCACTACATCCCTCAAGAATATCAACACTCCCCCTATCAAAATGTCCTATACTAACTCTCCCCCTAAGATGACTACTCTCATAACCCAAAACTACTCCCCCTTTTTGTCATGAGTGACAAAGGGTAGAGTGTCATGTAGACATCTCATCAGTAGAGCTAGCATCTCCATCATCATCATCATCACCATCCTCATCATTCTCAAAATCTGAAGCTGCCGGAGTAGGTGGTGAAGGAGTAGCCTCTGGAGCAAAACCACCCATGGTCGCCTGTCGTTGTGCAATACGACCAACATGAACATTCACCTGATACAACTCAACAGAGAGTGTATCAAGGCGAGTGTCCATGCACTGCAGTTGCTCCATAATGTCTCCTAGAGATACATCGCTCGTAGAGGAAGAAGGAGCAGATGTAGATGGAGTGGATCTGGATGGAGCAGATCTAGACAGAGCCGAATGGGAGGGAGGAGTGGCATCCGCCTGTTGCGACCTGAACTGTGCCTCACTACATTTTACGGTAGCAGCATCTATGGCAGATATGTGTGTGAAGTGGTCGGACATAGGAAAGGGAACGAAAAAATGACGTAAGATCCTCGTGATAGCGGAAGGAAAGATGAGCTTATCACGGGACGCCGAATCAAGATAAACATCTATGATAGAAAGAATGAAGTGAGAAGAAAAATTTATAGTAAGATGCTCTAAAAAAGATAACAAAAATCGAGCACGAGGCTCAGTAATGGAGTTGTAGTGAGAAAGTGGATGGAGTACAAAAGTCATCACCATGTTAAGAAATCTAGGACCTTTAGCAAAAGGCCTACATAATGTGTACTGATGCTCTCCCCAATCAGTAGGGCACTGACAAAAGGCAGAGATGAGCTCATCTTTGGACACAGTCCTTAGATGCTCACAAGAAGGATAGTCAGGAAACTCTATCCGAGGAACCTTAAGCACATCCACAACGAGTTGCGGTGTGACAGGAATGCGCGTACCTCGAACACGAGTGAAAAAGAAAGGTACTGAACGATCTATCCCGTGCATGTTGGAGTAAAACTCCTAAATCAGCACAAGAGGACAAGTGACCGGGATGTCACACAGTGACCCCCATCCCCTACTGTGAATGACAGTGGGAAGGTCAGTGTCGGCAAAGTCCGCCAGAATGACTTGGCGTTTCGAATAAACACCTCGTCGAGAAAAGTTCTCCGAAAATGCCTTGTGGGCATCTCCATCACGGAACCGAAGGTTAAGAGGAGCAGAGTCAGAAGAAGAGGAAGCTCCAGAACGCAGAGGGTTCTGAGCAGGAGTGGATTTACATTTGGGTGCCATAGACACTACTAATGTAAAAGAATAAGAAAGAGATAGAGAGGAAGACAATCAGAAAAGTTCCCAAAACAGTTCACATATATCAAATATACTGAACAATAAGTACGTATGCATGGGGAATGCATGAGCATGTGACATGCAAATCAAAAAGGCATCATGGGCTCAGCCCAATCCAATCCTACCAGCACACAGCATAAAGCACACATCTAAATGCATGTAAATGTGATTCCAATGCACATAGAATGCAATGTATGACATTTTAAAAGCATTTAACTGAAAAACAAACCCAAAATTTCAAGAACAACTCATCAATTTTGAAAATCCCAAAAATTTCAAAAAAATCCCAAAACCTAGGTTTCAAAACATGCAATGCATGAAAAAGGAAGGGAAAAAGAACTTACCAATTGAAGGAAATCAAGGGAAGACCAAAAATGATGAAGATTTGAAGATTTGAGTGAGAGAAACTTGTTTGGGAGGTGAAACGTCTTCGGATAAATCGAGAGAGATCGATGGAATGAGAGAAAAATCACGATCGCAGCTTATATAGGCACCTTAGTAATTCTCAACAGCTGAGGTATCGAGAGGTATCAAGGAAGCTGTCAAGAAAGGTGTCGAGAATTTTGCCTTCGACAGCTGAAGGTATTGAGAGGTGTCGAGGTGTAAGATCAATTTCAGATAAAAGAATCTCGATCAATCGACAAGGTGTCGAGATTGCGATAAGAAAAAGGCTTGAAAGGCTCGACAGATGACCAGGTATCGAGGAGGTGTCGAGGAGGTGTCGAGCAAGCAGTTAAAAACAGTGTTTCGAGAAGAGAAAAACACAAACATGAATACAATCCAACAAACACCTCAACCAATGATCCATTCAACATATAAAGCTCTCAAAATCATCTCTCAACAAGAATTTAAGCACATGGATCCTCAAAAACACACTCACACACACTAAACAAGTCTAACCAATTTTATTTTTCAAAAACAAGTTAAGACAGTTTAGTGAGCATACATTAGCACATGTAAACACTTGTGATGGCCAAATCACATTGTACCTGCACATGTATCAAAAGTAGCAAAGAATATTGCGTGTTGTGTGTGAAAAACATCGCAAGATTGCATATGTGTATGCATGTTATGACGATCTGAGATATGAGAAAATAACTTTAACTCATACACAATCGTAACTGTTTGATGGGGACTATCACCTTCGAGGTACATCCTATAACTCCCACATCTCCTAAAATACACGCTTGCAACCATATTTAAAACATTTTTGATCCTTTTGCTTTTTATTTTCTTTGCATATTTTCTTTTAAGCATATCATATAAGGGCATATAAAAAAGAGAAAAGAAATACCAAAGATGTTAAGCATTTGATATCGCACTTTTGCTATGCCGAAGCATACGAATGTCTTTGACACTGCACTTTTGCTATGCCGAAGCATATAGGTGTCATATTATGATTGGCGGGAAACAGTGGTGAGATGGTTATTTCTGCCTTTCTCTTAGGATTTTCTAGTCCTACCCGTCAAAAAGAGTGATACGAGTATTAAGTTTAAGAGATAACTTAATCTTACTCATCACAAACAAGAGTCACAAAACTCACTTGTTTAGTTGTGCATAGAGATGCTCATCTAAGTTACAAAAGATACAAAGTTTAGAAACTTTGTTTCAATGGCCATCCAAGGTACACAAATACCAAAGTACACAAAACACACACTGTTTTTGTATTTTTCTGATTTTTCAATTTTTTTATTTATTTTTATATTTAAAAACAAAATAAACAAGACTGAAGGTAAACACACAAAACATGTTGAAACAAAGCAAAGTATAAAACTAGACTGACTCAACAAAAATGCAAAACACACAAGTAATGCAACAAAAAGGGGGGGGGGAGAAAGTGATGAAATCACTTAAAGTCCTTTTTCTTCCACACCTTGGAAGAACCTTTCCTTTGATTGAACCTTTCCTTTGATTGAACCCTTGAACCGGTGGTGAGGGGGAAGAAGTGAAACCGTTCAAGGTAGAAAGAAACATGAGGGCTTTTAGAATATCTCCAAGAGGAGTAAGAGAGGATTGAAGCTGATTTTGGCTTCCAGATGCTATCATGCCATTGCTCTATTGAGTGGCTAGCCGCTTATAGCAATTTGGTCGAGTATGACCGGCAACTCCACAATGATGACAGAGATGCTGCTTCTTTTGTTTAGGTTTTTAAGAGTTAGCCTTCTTAGCCCTAGGGTTTTTGGCATCTTTCTTATCTTGTTTAGGGGGTGCTCCTAAGATAGATTTATCCTTGTCTAGGTTCTCACTAGCTAATTCAATTTTGACATTAGTGTTATCAATTTCAGTGTTATTAGCAGGAGAAACAAAAACAGTATTGCTAGTGGAAGTAGTATTAGAGAAAGAGAGACCATACCCCAAGCCAGTTCGATCTGAAGTAGATTTCTGATTTCCAAGCATCTTATCAAGCTTTGCACTTGAAGTCCTCTCCAATTGAGCTCTAACTTGAAACAGCTCAGCTTCAAGCTTCTTGGTCTTCTCAGCCAAAAAGTTGTTCTCAAATCTCAGTGCTCCAATAGTTTGATTCGCCTCATTAAACTTTGTGGACAACTTTTCACGATCAAGTTCCACATCACTGAGCTTCTTGGTGGCCAGCCTATATAATTTCTCATGCTTCTTAGAGAGCTTGTAAAGCTTCTCATAGGCTGAGTGGATATCATCTTGATCATCCATCTTCTCAAATTTGGACTCCACCAATTCTTCTTCTTCATCTACTTCTTCAATAATCCCCTCAGTAGGATTGACTGTGGCAGTGAAGGCATTTAAGATTCCGTCATCCTTAGTGTCGGAATCATCTTCAAGCTTAGTGTCACTCAAGGTTGCAGTAAGTGCCTTACTCTTCCCAATGCTCTTGAGATATGTTGGGCATTCATACTTCATGTGACCGAATCCATGATATCTGAAGCATTTTGGTCCTGTAGGAACAGGGCACTGATCGCTATCCTTAGCATCCTTCTTCCCTTTGTCTTGACTCTTGAACTGAGAAGAACTGGATTGTCTGCGGTCCTTGTCGAAATTCCTTCCATTGGCATTCTTCATGAACTTCTTAAACTGCCTTGTAATGTAGGACTTCATCTTGGAATCTTCATCATCAAAAGACTCATCTGTATCACTGCTCTTCGCCTTCAAGGCCATGCTCTTGCTTTTACCAGTTTTGCCAATCCTGGAGAGTTCTAGCTCATAGGTCTGCAAGTTTCCAACCAGCTCAGTAAAAGGAATCCTATCAATATCCTTTGATTCTTCTATTGTCGTAATCTTGGCATGGAATCTCTTAGGTAGAGATTTGAGCACATTCCTTACAACCTTGGGTTCAGGGATGGTTTCCCCAAGATTGAAGGCTGAGTTCACTATGTCCTTTAGCTTGGCATAGAACTCATCAAACGACTCATCCTCCTCCATCTTAATTTCGTCAAAGCTAGTAGTGAGCCTCTAAAGTTTTAAATCTTTGACAGCCTTTGTTCCTTCATAGGTTGTCTGGAGGATGGTCCAAGCTTCCTTAGCAGTTTCAGTTGAGGATATCTTCTTGAACTCCTCATTGGTGACTGCGCTAAATAGGGCATTTAACGCTCTGCTGTTAAAGTTAGCTGCCTTGATCTTTGCATCATCCCAATCGGCCTATTCTTCTTTTGGCTTAGTCCAGCTAATCTTTACAGCTTGCCACACCTTCTCATCTAAAGACTACAAGAAAGCTCTCATGCGTACTTTCTAGTATGCATAGTTAGTGCCATCAAATAAAGGAGGTATGATTAATGATTATCCTCTATCCATGACAAACAGGGGTCAATGGATCACACAGCAACGATTAAACCTAATTAGAGTGTGCTTGCTCTGATACCACTTGATAGGGCACAAACTGAATGACCCCTTGTGATAAAATCAATTAATTAATTAGCCAAGTTATTAATTAATCAATTTATCATGCAATTGTGTGGAAGCACAAACAAATCACTAAAAACTAAATATGTAGCGAAAATTAAATGACACGGTGATTTGTTTACGAATGGGGAAAAATCTCGTAGCAAAAACCCCACCGGGTGATTTTCAGGTTACCACTCCCGAAACTCCACTATTATCAAATCAAGCGGTTACAAGTAAAGGAATCCCAAGTACCTTACTAACCTATAGTTGAACCCTTACCCCAATACCCAATTGGACTTGATCTGTAGCGACAGTTCTCACCTTTGATGCACGGCTCCCAAATACGTGACTAACCAATGCGCGGATCCCAGTACGCGACTTCAAAACACCAACTTAAGGAAGAAAGGTTGGCCGCAAAGTTCTTCAATTCATCCTACACGATGAAGATCAGGAAGATGCTTGGTCACAAAACCCTATAGTGCAAATACACAGCAACTTCTTGAAGGAAGATGAACTAGGTCAAGAACTTTGTCTTTTGATCACAATTTACTTGAACAGAGATTGCTCAATGAATTTGCAACTTTTGTCACACTTGACGATTCTTAAAATAATCCTTTTATATGTTTAGGGTTTGGAGAAAAGAAGGCCCAAAAACATATTCATGGATCCCAAGAAAATCAAATCAGAAAGTCCGAATTTTTAAATCTCGATAGATAGCAGGTGTCGAGGTAGCTATCGAGCAGGTGTCGAGCTTTAATGAAATTACACTTCAGCTTGCTTTTTCTTGGACAGACTTGATGACTTCAACACTTGACCTTGAAACCTTGTTTCTTAAAGTATTAAAAACATCTAGAACTACCCAATTACAAGTAGAGTGCGTTTTGTCAAAAGATTAGCCAATTTACATAAATAAGTGACATATGTTCTTAACAAGTGAAAACACATATGTCCTAACAGTTGAGTTTTGTCTCAAAACATATTTTGCCTTGTACCTTTGTACTAATGGCTTTGTGCATCTACGAGCTTAGCTTATTCCCTATGCACTCATATCATTGTGTAAAAAATCTTGAAATTTATGTGACTGTTGTAAATAGATTTTCAACCTTGTCATGAATGATTAGTGAATGATTTTGTTGATCTTGAGACATGCATAAATTTGTGCCTATATATCTTCCCACTCTTTATTTTATTGTTTTTGCTTAAAGAGCTCACAGAATGTAAATCTCCAAATGAAAAGAGATATTGAGCTGCAAAATCCTATCGCACATATTAGTATTTGACTAGGAAAAAGGGAAAGTGACCAAAAATAAATTGTATGATGCCCAAAAAGCCAAAGGTTAACTCATCAAATTGAAATATAAAAAATTTCAAGCATCGATCTCACAATGAGATGTATTGTTTCAAAAAGGTCAAATGATGTGATGTATATGAAGCCAAATGAAAAGCTTCAAAGTTATGATTATCAAGTTGTATGTGGGAGCTCATATATGCATATTTCTAAAATTGAGATGGGTCACATTATCTAGTGCTAATTGTGTATGTCTTGGTTGAATTGATCATTGAAACTTCACATTAAACTAAGGACTATCTCATTTTTGATATCTCCACACATTATACATGTCTATGTTCAATGAATGCCATATTCATTTGTGTGATTGTACTTGATTAAATGTGTTTTCATATGCTCAATCTTTGTTGACCAAACATAAATTTTTTTTTTGAGTGTTTTAGTTTGTTTTTGGAAAGTTTTTTGTTTTTACAAAAATTGTCAAAATTTCAAAAACAGTGTTGCCCTGTTCTAGTGACTCAGTCGTGGGCCAGTCAAGTCGCATGTTCCTAGTCGCGAACATTACTCAAAAGGTCTTTGTGACTCACTGGCGGGTTAAAGTCCTTGTTGCAAAAAATACTTTAAAAAATTTTCAAAATTTGAGTTTCTATGTTTCTTGCGGCTCAGTGTGGTGACTTGTTCGCAGGTGGAAGGTCCAGTCGCGAGGTGTACACAGAGATTTTCGCGGCTTACCTCGTGACTTTCTTGCAGGTAGACCTTCTAGTTGCGACTTGCACATGTCTTGACCTAGTTGCGAAAATCACGTGTTTTGCGCAAATTGGTCAGTTTTTAAAACTTTTCAGTTTTCCCTCGATCTTTTGTGACTATTCATTATCTTCCTCATTTGAACCTTTCTCAAACTCACTGTGTTTCTCATATAAACCACCATTGTTGTTCATCATTTCTACTTCAATCTTCAAGGAAAGGTGTGGGTTTTGTTTCTTACACATTATATTTCACATTTACTACATATATCTCTTGGACTGTGTGTTTTTGCTGATATTTGTATATCTCTAAATTGAATATGAGTATTTGATCTTATGGTGAAATTGTTGTGTGTTTGTTGGTGGTTATGTACTGATCTATTCTATCTTGAGTAAACATTGTGTTGTTAATGGCATATATGAACTCATTTTCATGTTTGGGGCCTAAATCTCAAAATTTTATGGTTTTCTTCATTATCCATGTTTTGGAACTTACCCAATGCTAATATTGTCTGGTGCCTTGTGTGGTTTCTCTTGTTTTTGATAAAAAAATGATGTAGGATGAAAATGTCTCAATTCAAGAGCACAGCTGTGAAAAGGGGCAATGGCAAAGGGAAGGAGCTCGTCATTGATGTTGATGACCTCTCACCTAGAACAAAGAGGACCCGTTAACCATCAGGAGTGTTTGATCCCAACAAGTTTAGATCCTATGCTGCCTTTCAGACTCATGAGAATTATTTCAGAGATGCTACATCGTTGGTTGAAAGGACTGTTGATCAACCTTCTCTTTTTGACACCAACATTCCTAAATGGTTTGCTCACAAAGATTGGAATTATCTTCTCTCCAACCTTGATAAAGCATATGGGAGTTTAGTAAAAGAGTTTTATGCTAATGCAATTGTTGAAGGTGAAGAACTCAAGTGCTGGGTTAAAAGAAAAAGTTTCTCAATCTCGCTCGCATATCTGGCTGAGATCCTTCACATCAATCGACCGATGCTTAAAAACTTACCGATTTATGATGTTCTATGTCCAGATGAGGACCTACTTCGAGATGCTCTTGGAAAAGACTTGAAATTCTTGTCAAATGGGAATTCAGTCAGTGTTTCCTCTCTTCCTCCGAAATTGAGGGTGCTTACAATCATCATGTTTCACAACCTGTACCCATTATCTAGCATCGGGTATATGAACCTCGGACGTGCCTTGTTTCTTCATGATCTGATCTCTGATGTAGAGATTGACATTTGTGCACATATCTTTCATGTTCTGCGCAAAACGGTTCTACGAATTGATTCAAGGACATGCATTCCTTTTTGCTGTCTCATTTCTAGGATATTGAAGCTCAAAGGGATTCATCCATCAATAGATGAGTCTCTTTGCACAAAATCGTCTCCAATCAACATGCGTATGTTCAACGCTAGCATTGGTCATAGTCGGAAGGGAATCAAAATGGAAACTTCAGCATCTCATAGTGGTTCGCGCTCTAGCTCATGTTCATTGGATGAGAAGCTAGACAACATTATGGCATCTATCTACGAGTTGAGCACCAAGATGTCCGGACTCGCATCTATCTTGCACCATTACAACATTCGGTGTGATATGAAGTTCACTTCTCTCCAAACTCAATTGGATTAGATTTAAAGAAAGCTAGAAGAAGATGAGAACTAGCTATTCCATGACAAGAAGGGGGAGATGATTTTGATAGGGGTAGTACAATGATAAGGGGAGAAAGAGCCGGATCAAAGGGGGAGATTTCAGCAAGCAGGCCTATGTTTAATATTTTGCTTCACATTAGCATGTTTCAGTGTTTATGTTATGGTATTCAGTTTTAGTTCTAGTTTGTACCTTCTACTTTTGTAAGCTTTTAAGGATTTTGTACCCTTACTTTGTAGCTTAAGTACTTGCTGTTAAATGTTATGCATTTTCTTTAAGTACTTCACTCTTATGCCCTTTGTTGGAATTTATATCCTTAACACAATTACCTTGTGTTGTTGCATTGGTTGAGTGTTGGACATGCAGATAATACTTTGCATTAAGCTTATTAGCTTGCATGTCTGGATGTTCATTCCGTGTGTCAATGAGCATTGTGATCACTATTTATAGTGATTGTTCATTTTTAGTCAAGCCTTGTTTATTACTTATTTCCATTTTTCTTGTTCGCTTTGTGCTTGCTTTATATGCATTACAAATTTTCTGCATACAATGATCATCTTGTGTTGTTGTGTTTCAGGAGATACTTGTTCTTATGGTTCAAGAGCTTCGCAGATTCTAGAGTTAGGTGTGAGTGAGTTTTGTTCAACTGTTCCCATCTCACTCGTTAAGGTTGAATTTAATCAACCATTCTGTTGGCTTTATTCTGTGCCAAATTTGTTTGTAATTCAGCATTTAGAAACCCTATATTTAGGTGGGAATCATGTAAGGGTAGTATGTGATAGAGTGTGAAGAAATGCTCAAGATTGTGGAGTGAAGCAGGGATTCACGACTGGATCTCACGGGTGGCTCACGACTGGCAAGCTGCTAGAAGATGCACACAAGTGAAGCATGCAGAGAAGCTGAACCATCATGCCGCCTGTAGCACTACAGGACAAAAAGTCCAGACTGATCATTCAGTTAGCTCGCGGCTTGAACTTGCGACTCAGTCAAGTCGCGAGGCCAAGTCACTAGCTAGCTCTGTTTTAGAAAAATAAATCTTCGCATTCCAAACACTCACCAATATAAATACCCATTATACCCATGAAATGTAGGGAGCTTCTAGAGAGAGTTTTGAGAGAGAAACTCTAGAGAAAAACAAGATTGACTTATCCACAATCTTTACATAGAGACTCTTTAAATTGCTCTACTCTCACCCTCATTATTATTACATCCTTGAGAGGTTCATTACCCAAATCCTTTTCTTACCATTCCCATATCTGTGAGAAGGCTATTTGGTGCTTGGGAAGTAGTTAAGAAGAGGCCAATGGTTATTGGTTGATGCTATGGGCTATAGCGAAATCTGGTAAGCTAAAGAAGACAAATGTTTGGCGCAACCTCGTTGGAGCAAGAAGCTTAGAGGGCTTAGGTACACTAGGTAGATTAAGCTTGGAGACTACTGTTCATGTATCCCAACTTCATTCTTTAGTGGATTATTGACCGCTTCGAGGGCAGCAGAGAGGTTTTACACCTAGGGTTTCAGTTTCCTCTTCGATAACACATCGCTGTGTTATCTTTGTGTTTGCATCTTCCTTCCCTTAATCTTTGCCATTTAATTTCTATTGTGGATTTGATTTTAATTGGTTTAGATTGTTTTATTAATTCTGTTATTATTTTATGTTCATGTTCCGCTCATTTATTGTTTGATAATAAGCTTGAATTGGTAATTTGTAATTGGGGGTCTAAACGTTCATTGTTTTTTACACTCTATTTGAACATTCACACTACTAGTTCTTTGCTATGAACAAGTCTAGTTACATCATATAGATGTCTTCCTCAAGATTGCTACCAAAAGAAACTTTCTTGATATTCATTGTCATATTTCATCCAAATAAAATATAATGAATAAGAGAATCTAGATAGAGTCAAACTTGACTATTGGTGAAAAAATCTTTTCATAATCGAACCATTTCTTTCTGAGCAAGTCTTTTCGTCACTAGTCTTGACTTTGAAGGTTTTCACCTTTAAATCTATCAATCTCATTTACTTGTAGACCTATTTGAAAACAATAGGCTTAATGCCATTAGGCGCCTCTACAAGTTCTAGACTTTAAATAGAATCTAATTATATTTGAAAGCTCAAAAATGTGTTGAAAACACAAGAGCTGTTTAGACACCCAAATTAAAGTTACGACTCGATTGATTTTACACTAACATAATACTAAAAGCGGAAAAGTGTAAAAGCGAGTGGATAAACAAACAAGCTAATCTAATCCATATTCAAAGCAACACAACAGTAAAATGGAATGTAAAAGAGTAGGGAAGAAAGATGCAAACACAAGAAAACTTGCGGATGTGTCATCGAAGAGGAAATTGTAAAATTCGGCGAAAAACCTCTTCGTTGCCTTCCAAGCGAAAATCGATCTACTAGACAATCAGTTGGAATACTCTTTGAAGCCTAAAATACTTTTCTTACAAAAAAGAAATTCCTAAGGCAAGAGCCTCTAGAACTTCTTTAACGTAAGGGGACTTGAAAAATTAGAAGAGAATAGCCAGAAAGAGGGGGGGGGGGGGGCAGAAAGTGTGCTGAATTTGAGAGGCATCTAATTAGAAGAGAATAGCCAGAAAGAGGGGGGGGGGGGGGTCAGAAAGTGTGCTGAATTTGAGAGGCATCCTCTATTTATAGAGGTTGGAATGCTTCGAAAAATTAGCTGAATGATCAGATACAAATTGGGACGCGTCCTTATCTCTAAAAAATCGAAAAGGGAATCCAGGAGTCCTTGGGCTGTGCCAGCAATTTGGGCCAATTGGCACTCTAAGAGTGCTGAATGGTCCTCTTGGGTGCCGAACCCGTGTTTAAATTTTGGTCTAATTTGGACTCCGTTTTTTAGGGTTTTTGAGCCAGGAATTGCACTTAGACGCATTTTTAATCCGTATTCTAAAAATGAATCCCCTCTTCTAGATATTCGGGTCTTTAAAGTGTAATTATCTTGTAGATAAACACTCCAAAAAAGTCTTTGATTATCCACAATTTCTTTGTTATCTGATTATCCACTTTATTCCCATGCATGTAAGTCTATTTTTAACACTAACTAACAACCAATCACAAAATTATTTAATTAATTTCAATTGTTTAGCCAATAAGAATTAATTTAAATTAATCGTGTGTGATTGGTTCCACCCAAACGAAATGCATGCAACTCGTGCAAACTTGACCATGCGATATCTTTTAATCCAACGGTCACCATTAGAAACTCATGATTATTTTTATGATATGCAATGAATGAATTAATGCATGTAATGCAACTCTAAATGCCGAGTATATGAATGGTCACTCTAGCCATCTTCATTGATTAAATTATGGGTGCAAAATTGAGTGTCTATAGAATGCCCCTCATTAACAGAGCTTGCAAAGCGAATGTCATTGTAAAACAAAGATATTGATTTTAGAAGCCATGATTTAATTGAGGTTGACGTTTCAAAGATTACCTCACCCTAGAACCTAAAACCTTGGAACATAAAACTAGTGTTTTGCTGTTTTGAAAAAAAAGAGAATTGTGAATACTCAACCTACTTGGTAACTGATAAATTTGAAATAAATCTTGAAATCTGGGGTGACTGAGAGACTTCTGTGTTAGGACATATGTGATTGAATGTTAGGAACATTTGTCAATATAAAATTGACTAATCCTTTGACAAAACACACTTTACTTGTAATTAGGTAAATCTAGGATGTGTTTAATGCTTCAAGGAACAAGATTTCAAGATTAAGTGTTAAAGCCATGCAAGTTTATCCAAGAAACAAGTGAAGAAGTGCTAGATTTTAAAGCTCAACAGCTAGTATCTATCAAGGTTTAAAATGCTGCTAAAGCCCGATGCTCAATAGCTAGCTTGACAGATAAGCTATCTATTGAGGTTTATGAAAATCTATTTTTTAGAGTTGATCTCACTCCAATCTGTGAATAGATGTTTGGGCTTTCTTTTCTCATAACCTTAAACATATATAAGGATTGTTTTAAGAGCTGTCACAGCTGCTGCATGTCAATGCAAAAGCTTTTCACAAGCATACCATGAAAATCGGAGACATATGCCATAATTCATCTTTCTCTTCAAGAAGCTGCTCTGTTTGTACACTGTAGGGTTTTGTAACCAATGAGCTTCGTGATCTTTATCGTGTTGATGAACTAAAGAAATTTGTAGCCAATATCATTCTCAAGTTGGTGAGTTAGCCACATACTAAGATCCGCGCATCGAATTGGTTAATCACGTCTTGGAAGCTGTGCATTGAAAAGGAGAGATTGTCATTATAGAACTAGTCCAATTGGGTATTGGGGTAAGGGTTCAATTGTAGGTTGATATAAGTTACTGAGATTCCTTTACTTGTAACTGTTTATTGTGATAATAGTGAATTTTCAAGAGTGATGACCTTAAAATCACCCAGTGGGATTTTTTATTGTGTAGGTTTTCTCTATTCGTAAACAAATCACCATGTCAATTTAATTTTGTTAGGACATATGTTGAACGGTTTTAGACTCCTTAAACCAACCAGACTAACCTAGTAAATTAGCCAAGTGATTAACTTAGTCAATTTAAGCAATTCTTGGTATTCACAAACATACAATAATATCAAAAGTATAAAACAGCGGAATAATAAATAACACAAGATATGATCACTCAGGAAAACCAAACCGGTAAAAAACCTGGGGAGGATTTGACCTAACTATCCTCAAAGTAAACTTGAATCCACTATGAGAAAGAATCGAAGTTTGTACAAAAGGACTTACAAGCTCCCCGCTTGACTTCCTAATGCTACCCACTAGTAGAACTTACTGACACGACCACGTGCAAGCTCCAAATCTACAGAATCCTTCTTTCTTGGATTCTCCAATCAGCTCCAAGCACCCACGCTTGTTATTCTTTAACCTCCAATGGCAGCAACCTAGTTGATCATCAAGGTGTTGAAGTAATCTCTACCTAGAAAACCCTAAACTTTGTGTTAAGGAAAACTCTTCTAGATCTCACAAGAGATTTACACAAAACAGAAAAGTATGAACAACAACACAACAGGAGCACTCTCAAAACGTGACTAGGGTTTTTCTTTTTATACCTAGGGTAAAAACAGAAAACCCAAAACATTTAATGAGTTAGGGCTGAGCTGGAATATTCTGCAGAAAAACATTTTGCTCGAGATTCGGTCGATCGAGTCTTTCTTTCGATCGATCGAGCCAGGCCGAAATGTACTAATGCATCTGCAGCCTCTCGATTCTAACTTTACATGAAAGACACAACTTTGAGCAAGCATAAACAAGACTAAACATATTGTTTTGATCATGATTTGCCAACATTACACATTAGAGTTCTAAATACATAAATTCCTAAATTTTTAGAACCTAACAGACTCCTCCTTTGGCAATCTGTGACAAAACACAAACTAAAAGTTTAAAGTTTACAAGTGAAAGCCCTTTACATAAATAATGCTTATAAAAACCAAAATTCAATCCTAACTACTATCCATCAATTGCAAGTGTAGACAGCAACTTAATTGAATCAACCTGTATATTCCTGAAACACTCAACAAATGCATAAACGCATTTGTGACAGAAAATAGTAAATAAACAGGTATAACATTCTTGTATGATTCACACAACTCATAATAAAGACATATATCAATGAATAATCTCATAAATATAAATCAATAAATAGTGAATCCAAAGAAACAAGAATCATGTATATATCATGTATATAAAAAAAAAAAAACCATGTTACTCCCCCTAACATGAATATCCCCAAAAATGATATACAAAGTGAAGCGCCTAGATACAATCTAATATCTCCACTAGCTCCTCAAAAAAAAAAAAAAAAAAAAAAAAAAAAAAAAAAACTCCCCCTAACTACAAAACTCCCCTACAAAGTCTACTCTACTCCTCCTTTTTGTGACAGAATGCCAAAGAGCAATCACAATCTATCATCAAAAGGAGGAGGAGAGGGTGAACGAAGATGTGCTACATCGGCACGCAGAGCACAAATCTCGTCAAGCAAGTCCACCAAAATCTGACTATGAGCTGCCTGAACGGTCATGACAGTCTCTAAGGTACGATGGATATCAAAGTCATCCGATGGAGGTGTAGGAACATCAGCAGCAGCAGCAGCATCAAGATCAGAAACATCCTCACCAGCAGGACTTGTAGAAGAGGAGGGAGGAGGTGCAGAACCAGGAGGCTCAGACCTAGGGTGTTTAGAGCCAACTCGAAGGTGAGCAGCCTTCTACCTAAGAAAAGACACACCGATAGGAGCAATCACATGAACAGGCTCAGAGGAAGGGAAATCACTAAGATCAAGTTAAAGTAAAATCCTATGAATAAAAATAGGATGAACAAGAGCATGTGAAGAAGATGAACTCCTATAAACTTCGTTCAAAGAACAAAGAAACAAATGGGGAAAACTGATAGGAGCATCAATGATAAGAGCGTACAAAAATACACATCGCTGGAGAGGAATTGTGTGAAGACGAGAAATGGGCCAAATAGAGTGACACACTATCCTAAAGAAGATATAATGCAACTCAAAAAGCTCAGCACAAGTGATCCTAGGATCAGAACCCCACTAGATAGAAGACCTAGTGATGTAAGACATGACATCACTCAAAACAGGAGACTCTTCATAAGGATAGTCTGGGTGCTGGACCAAGGGTACCCCAAGAGCATCAGCCACTACCGTAGGAGTAATGGAGTACTCTACGCCTCATATCCAACTTTTTACTAAAGTGTTGGAATCATAGACGCAGATAGAGATGTTCGAGAAGAACTCTCTAATCAGGGTAGCTAGAGGAGGAGGATTAGAAACATCCAACAGAGGTAATCAGCCCCAACGCTCAAAGTTTGCCCTAATGGCAGGATCAAGCTCATCTAAGATGACAGAATGCTCAGACCATATCTTTCTCTTAAGGTTCAGCTTCTTATAAGTCTCTTGGTTTTTCTCACTCGGAAACCTTTCTCAGTCAAAGGAAGGAGGGGAAGGAGTAGGTATGGGGACAGACCTATGAGCCCTAGTCTTCCTAGGCATAGTGCTAAGGAAACAGACAAAGATACACAGAGAAGACCAAAAAAAAAAAACCATGGGTAGACTCCAAGTTAGCTCAAAAAGATATAGAACAACAATCTATATGATGCATGAACAACCACAATGTCATGATGTATGTACTAATGTAGTAAGTAAAGTCCAAATTAAGTTTAATTGCACAAAATTGGCTTGAACATAGAGTTTCTAACAAAAACCCTAAAAATTTGAAAAACCATTGTAAAATTTTGAAACAAATTGATGAATTGAGCATTACATTACATAACACACATATTATAATGCTTAATTACATCAAAACAATAAGCCAATTTCATCAATTTCAACCTAATTGAACAAAATCCCCAATTCGGATTCAATGTAAACCCTAGAAAATTCAAATTTCCATAATTCACAAAATTGATCAAATTAAACCATTAAGGACAAGTTTATATCATGTCCCCACAAAAACCCATTGATAAATTGCACAAAATAGGGCTTGAATCAACAAAAATCCCAAATATGCAAGGTTCGATCATGAAAATATGAAAATAAACTCAAAAGGAAGGGCAAAAGAGACTTACCGGCTTGAGGAAAGAGAATCTTTGCAAGAAATTCGGAGGAAAACGACAAAAAATTTGACTGTAGAGCCTTGCCTAGTCAGAGAGAGAAGAAAAGTTTGAAAAACTTTTTGAAAAAGTGTTTGACTCAGTCAAGAACAGTGTTTTAAAAAACCTGATTCGCGACTTTCGATTGATCGAAAATCACATTCGATCGTTCGAATCAATCCGAGATTTTTAAAAGAATTTTAAATATTTTCGATTGATCGAAAAACAGATTGGATCGATCGAAACAGGCAGCAGCTCACAGTATTTTGAGAAAAATTACAGTTTTGAAAAACTCAAACTAGTTTTTGAAAATAACTCCCAAAGCATTAAACAAAATGCATGAGTACGAGATGTAATGGAATGCATTTTCAAAACCCAAATTTTAATCCCAGTTTCTCCAAAGAAAGTTTCAGCCATTCTCCCTTTAAGTTCTCAAGCAAACAAAATGTTTTGCATAATACTCAAGGTATTTTCAAACTTGGTTGGTCAGACCAAAAACACACACAATACCATGTACAGTGTTTAGCAAAGAGTAACTTGTGTAGTGTGTGCAAACTAGCAAAAACTTGAGATACATGTGAGGTGATATGTGAATAGAAATCAATCACAAAGTCTACAAAATTCATCACACAGAATTCAAAAGAGACTATCACCTAAAAAGTTCCATCATATAACTCCCACATCTCCTAGAACATAAGCTTGCAATCATGTAAGTTTCTTGAATTTTGCCTCATTATTTTGTGGATTGGCATCGAGCCTAATAGTACACACCAATTTTAATTATGTGAAATGGCATCAAGCCTAATAGTACACATCAATTTTAAACATTAAGCAATTAATCGAGGCTACACCTTATATTCTTTTTGTGCATGTGCTACACTTTCTCGAGCACAAAATCTTATGATATGCACTAAGGTGTTTATGATTGGCTAGTGAACAGTGGTGAGATGGTTATTTATGCCTTTCTCAAAAGGATCAAGTCCGACAGTCAAATAACATGTGACTTCAAGATTAAGACAAAGTGATAAACATCATAAACATCTTTCCCACACAACATGCACTACAAAGTTTCAACTGGTCAAGTGCAATAAATAAGCTCATCAAAGCTAAACAAGGTACATAAGACATATTATGTGTAAATAAATTGACCAACCTTGTTTTCAAAGACCAAGAAAAATAGTGCCAAACATATTTTGCTTTTCTCCTTTATATATATATATATATATATATATTTTAAAAGAGAAAACAAATAAATCCTAGAATGAAATGCATGAATGTAATGCAATGCAAGTTCTAGAATAAAAACACAAAAACACAAAAACCAAAGAACAATGGTCACAAAGGAATGAGCAATGAAGCACAAGGACCAAGAGAACCAAACGAGACTAGGGACACCGAAGCACACCAATCACTTGACGAAGTGTCTCAAACTTACTTCCATTAAGCAGTTTGGTAAAGATGTCAGCATTTTGATGATCAGTAGGGATATACTCAAGACAAACAATTTTATTTTCAACCAAATCCCTAATGAAGTGATATCTAAGTTCAATGTGTTTGGTCTTAGAGTGCTGAACAGGATTCTTAGATATATCTATAGTACTAGAATTATCACAATAGACAACCATGGTGTCTCGAGGAATCCTATAATCACTCAAGAGCTTTTTCATCCAAAGGAGCTGAGAATAGCAACTCCCATCAGCAATATATTCTGCCTCAACAGTGGATAAATAAACAGAATTTTGCTTCTTACTCATCTAAGCCATAAGATTGACTCCTACATAAAAACACTCCCCAGTGGTGCTTTTTCTGTCATCAGCATTCCCAACCCAATTAGAATCAGAAAAACCAGCAAGAGACAAATTAGACTCTTTGCTATAAAATAATCCATAATCACAGGTTCTATTCACATATTTTATAATTCTCTTAACAGCATTTAAATGAGAAACCTTAGGATTAGACTAAAATCTAGAGCAAACACAAACACTAAAAGAGATATCAGGCCAACTAGCAATCAAATACAAAAGACATCCAATTATGCTTCTATACAAAGTAATATCAACAGACTCACCTGATGGATCAATTGTTAATTTTGCATTAGCAGCCATCGGTGTTCTAGCATGAGCAGCCTTGTCCAGTCGAAATCTTTTAACCAGATTTCTTGCATATTTAGCTTGATTGATGTAGATTCCTGACTTCATTTGCTTTACTTGCAAACCCAAAAAGTAAGTCAGTTCACCAACCATGCTCATTTCAAATATCGCCTTCATTTCATCTGCAAAAGAATGAGCAATAGAATCATTAGTAGCACCAAAAACAATGTCATCAACATAAATTTGAGCTACAACAAAACCAGTCTTATCCTTTCTTATGAAGAGAGTTGTATCTGCAGATCTTATTTTGAATCCATGCTCAATGAGATAAGCAGTCAATCTATCATATCAAGCCCTAGGAGCTTGTTTCAACCCATAGAGGACTCTCTTCAATTTGTATATATCATCCGGTCTGTGAGGATCAACAAAGCAGTTAGGTTGCTCTACATATATTTCTTCTTGTAGCATCCCATTCAAGAAAGCACTCTTGACATCCATTTGATACAGCTTAAAGTTTAGGTGACTTGCTATGGTCAACAGTATTCAGATGGATTCTAACCTTGCTACTGGTGCAAAAGTCTCATCAAAATCAATTCCTTCCACTTGTGTGTACCCTTGTGCAACAAGTCTTGATTTGTTTCTGATCATAGTGCCATGTTCATCTGACTTGTTCTTAAAGATCCACTTAGTTCCAATCACATTTACACTCTTCGGTCTAGGAACTAGTTCCCACACATCATTCCGAACGAATTGATGAAGTTCTTCATGCATGGAATTTACCTAATCAGCATCTTGAAGTGCTTCATCCACCTTCTTCGGTTCAAATTGGGACAGATAGCATGAGTGAGTAATCACATTCAAGGCTTTTGATCTCAATCTTATGTTATCATTTAGACTACCTAATATATTTGTGGAGGGATGATTCAGCCTCACTCTAGAGGATAGACCTTTAACTAAAGATGTGGAGGTACCTTTCTGTTCAGATGGAGGACTAAGCTCACTTTGTACTTGTTGAGTTTCACGAACCAGAATGGATGGTTCTGAATTTGATGGTATTGAAACTGTATCATTCAACACCAACAGCTCTTCCTCACTATGTTTCCCAACATACTCAGTAGGAGGTGAATCATCAACTTCTAAAGACTTATCTTGAGCAAGAGCAGTGCTTTCTGAAAGTGCTTTTGAACACACTTCATCATTTATCACAACATTTGAAGATTCCATGACTGTTTCGGTTCTCAAATTGTACATTCTATAAGCTCTACTAATGGAAGAGTATCCTAGAAAGTATCCTTTGTCACTTTTTGCATCAAACTTTTCTAGGTTCTCTCTATCACGTAGAATGTAACAGTCACTGCCAAATATCCTGAAATATTTGACAACAGACTTCTTCCCTCTCCAGAGTTCATAGGGAGTTTTCTTGGAGTCAGGTCTGAAATACACTCGGTTGAGGGTATGACAAGCAGTGTTGACAGCTTCTCCCTAGAAGGATTTTGGCAACTTTTTGTTGTGTAACATAACCTGTGCCATCTCCTGTACAACCCTATTTTTCCTTTCCACAATCCCATTTTGTTGAGGTGTCTTGGGCGAAGAGAACTCTTGATGAGTGCCTTGATCATTGCAGAAAGTAGCCAGCTTGGTATTCTCAAATTCTCTTCCATGATCACTTCTTATTCTGGCTATCACAGTATCTTTCTTAACCTATAATTTCTTGCACAGATGTATCATCTTCTTAGGAGCCTCAGGTTTATCTTTCAAAAGCACAACTCAAGTATATCTAGTAAAGTCATCCACAACAACTACAATACACTTCTTTCCACCCAAACTCTAAACTTTGGCAAGACCCATGAGATCAATGTGCAATAGCTCTAGAGGTCTTGAAGTTTGAACACTAGTCACAGATGGATGCTTGGATTTCACTTGTTTACCTATCTGACATGGTCCACAAATGCACTTATCTATCCTCTTAAACTTAGGTAAACCAATAACTGCCTCACATTTGAAAATCTTCTTTAACTGCTTATGACTAGCATGTCCCAACTGTTGATGCCACAAATCAACTTGATCAACCTTTGCACTGAAGCACTTGTTGTTCACACTTGGTGTTATGCTATACCAGTTGTCAACTGTCCTTACACCAACACACATACAGTTACCTCCTCCATCAAGTATCTCACATTCATACTTGGTGAAAAGAACATTTAAACCATTGTCGCAAATTTGGCTTATGCTGAGTAAATTGGCCTTCAGTCCATCAACATACCAAACATCTTCAAACATTGGCAATCCTGGAATATCCACAGTTCCAATGCCTCTGATCACAGATTTGCTTTCATCTCCAAAAGTGATTGTCCCAATCTTTCCTTCAAAGAGTGTTTTGAATAAACCTTTGTTTCTTGTCATATGCTTGGAACAACCACTATCCAAATACCAAAGATAAGAATCACGTGCCTTTAAGGCGATTAAAGCAGTATAGCATAAATAATTCTTATCACATATAATTATATCAAGATACTCAAGGAAAGATTTAACAAAAACAACAAGAGGTAAAGACAACCAGTAGACAAGTTGATATATAAGCAAAATGATTTTCCAAAAATCTCTGACAACAGGGGTCAAGGATCAGCTTAGAGATTAAAAAAAAATCTCTAACAAGAGAGCTACCCGCTCTGATACCACTTGAATGGTAAATTAGCCAAGTGATTAACTTAGTCAATTTAAGCAATTCTAGGTTATCACAAACATACAATCATATCAAAAGTATAAAGCAGGGGAATAATAAATAACACAAGATATGATCACCTAGGAAAACCAAACCGATAAAAAACCTGGGGAGGATTTGACCTATCTATCCTCAAGGTAAACCTGAATCCATTATGCGAAATAATCGAAGTTCATACAAAAGGACTTACAAGCTCCTCGCTTGATTTCCTAATGCTACCTACCAGTAGAACCTACTGACAGGACCACGTACAAGTTCCGAATCCACAAACTCCTTCTTTCTTGGATTCTCCAATCAGCTACAAGCACCCACGCTTGTTATTCTTTAAGCTCCAATGACAACAACCGAGTTGATCATCAAGGTGTTGAAGTAATCTCTACCTAGAAAACCTTAAACTTTGTGTAAAGAAAAGCTCATCTAGATCTCACAAGAGATTTACACAAAATAGAAAAGTATGAGCAACAACACAATAGGAGCACTCTCAAAACGTGGCTAGGGTTTTTATTTATATACCTAGGGTAAAAACAGAAAACCCAAAACGTTTAATAAGTTAGAGCTGAGCTGGAATATTCTGTAGAAAAATATTTTGCCCGAGATTCGATCGATCGAGTCTTTCTTTTGATTGATCGAGCCAGGCCGAAATGCACTAATGCATCTGCAACCTCTTGATTCTAACTTTACATGAAAGACACAACTTTGAGCAAGCCTAAACACGACTAAACATAAATTCCTAAATCTTTAGAATCTAACATATGTGATTCATGTTAGAAACATATATCACTATTTTGTGTAATTTCTCTAATCTTTTGACAAAACGCACTTTACTTGTAATTAGATAGATCTAAGATGTGTTTAATACTTCAAAGAACAAGAGTTCAAGTCTAGTATTGAAGCCATGCAAATCTGTTCAAGAAATAAGTGAAGAAGTGTTGATTCATTAAATCTCAACAATTGCTCGATAGATAGCTATCTATTGAGGTTTAATGAGGCTTGACTAATACTATCTATCGAGGTATCTATCGAGGTATCTATCGAGAATTACAAAAATCAGTTGTTTCTTCATCTTCATTGTTGATGAAATGAAGAACTTTGTAGCCAACAATCTTCTTCAAGTGACATATTGGGAATTGTGCATTATTGGTTAGTCACGTACTGGGATCCGTGCAAAAATGGTGGCATTCATATATTGAAGAGTTCAGAGGTTTTGAAGCGGTAGAAGGTTTCTGTTGTAAGTGATGGAAATAAGTATATGCGCAGCGGAAAAATAACGGATCTACTTCATTCTCAATCTATAACATGCACTATGTAAATTTCAGAATTAGAGTATAAGAGAGTGTACCTTGAAGCGGTGAATTTGAAAACAAAGATCGAAGCACTTGGGAATACTTTTAATCTTCACTCTAATTCCACTAACGCCCAAGAATTGTGGACTCTCAATTAGTTACAAAAGGAGAATTAAATTGAGTGACTTTCACTCACATACACTCCACTTTTCAATGATTTTTTTTTTCACCCCTAATAATTTTGTACATTTTTCCTTTCGTATCCAACCAATTATCTAATTGGGCTAGCCTTTTGGGCCTTTCCAATTGGGCTTAAGTATGTGGCTTGGAGTGGGACCAATAAGACATTAGCTCCAATGGGCCTTAGGTTTTTCTGTCAACTCTGGACAAGTCCAAAGTTACCATTAACTATATTTAATACCACTATATAAATATAGTTGCACTCTAAGCCTTATCTATAAATTATATCCCAAGACATTATTGTACATGCAAACCCCTTCATTAAATATTCGTAGTAATACAAAGTCATAAATGTGGACTGCCACTTTGTAAATTACTACATCTTAATCCTTGAGTGCTCGGTTTAATCCTTTTAAGTTATTCATCATATATTTATGAAATCCAATTTCATAAATATATACTTTAGTAATTTCTTACCAAAGTGGTTAGACCTAACTTTTTTAATAACAAACCCATTAAACTTATCTCAAGGGTATATTTTATATCTCCATTAAGAGACTATGAATTCCATCTTAAGAATATATGTTCCATCAACATTAAATGTGATTGCCCAACATACTGAGGTTTTGACCATTACTTTAGATCTCACTCCTAATATATCAAGGCAACCTACACTTCATGATCAAGTCCATTATTCTCTCAGGATTAAGAGTTCATGCAAATATAAGTCGTGAGATTTATTATTCATTTGATAGTCTTTAAGAGAATAGTAAATCTTACAGCGGTCCAGTTCAATATGTTTTAACTCTTAAAACATATCAACAAATTAACTAGAAGTCTCCATTTCCATGATCAAGACAAATCATCGTAATTGATATGTTATAGTCTTTGCAGATGAAATGCCCAATTTCATATAGATTTCCTCTTCAAGATTGCCATTAAGAAATGCAGTCTTGACATCCATTTGCCAAATCTCATAATCAAAATGAGCAGCAATGGAGAAGAGAATTCTGATAGATTTAAGCATTGCTATTGGAGAAAAGGTTTCATCATAATTAATACCTTCTTTTTGTATATACCCTTTCGCCACTAGTCTTGCTTTGACGGTTTCAACCTTTCCATCTATCCTCTCTTCCTCTTGTAAACACGTTTGCAACCAACAGGTTTAATGCTGTTAGGCACCTTTACAAGATCCCATACTTAATTGGAATACATGGAATCTAACTCAGATTTCATAGCTTGGACCTAATGATGTGCATCTACATCATTCATTGCCTCTTCATAAGTGTAGGGATACGATTCAGCCTCTTCTGAGATAGCTTCGTAAGTTTCTTCCAAACCTATAAATCTTATAGAAGGCCGAACAATTCTCCCACTACAACGAGGTACTTATGTACCAGACATATCATGAGTAGTATCTTATGGTGTATCTAATACAACCACATCATCCCTAGTTCCATCCATTGGTTGTTCATTTACAAGTTCATTCATTTTAGATAATACAACTCTACTTCTAGGAGTAAAATTATTCATATAGTCATTTTCCAAGAATTTGGCATTTGTGCTAACAAACACTTTATTATCTTTATAACTGTAGAATAAATCTCCAATAGTTCCTTTTGGATACCTTACAAAGAAAACCTCTTCTGTTTTAGACTGTAACTTGTCAGACTTTCCTTTTAACACATGTGCTGGATAACCCCAAATATGGAGATGTCTCATACTAGGCTTATGCCCATTCCATAATTCAACAGGTGTTTTAGGAACAGGCTTCGAAGGTACTAAATTCAAAAGATACATTGCAGTGTTTAAGGCATATACCCAAAAAGAAATAGTTAGAGTTGAATAACTCATCATGGACCTAACCATATCTAAAAGAGTCCTATTCCTTCTTTTCAATATACCATTTTGTTGTGGAGTTCTAGGTGCGGTCAATTGGGATACAATCCCATTTTTGGTTAAGTAATCCTTAAAATCCCCAAGAAGGTATTCGCCACCACGATCAGATTGAATGGCCTTTGTGTGTTTGCCTAATTGGTTCTCAACTTCAGCCCTAAACTCTTTGATCTTTCAAAGGCTTCGGACTTCCGTTTCATTAGATACACATAACCATATCTAGAGCAATCATTAGTAAATATGATGAAATACTCATAGCCACCTCTTGCCTGGATTGACATAGGACCACATACATCAGAATGCACTAGTTCTAGCAAATCTTGTGCTCTTCTACCTTTTACATTAAAAGATCGTTTTGTCATTTTACCTTCCAAACAAAATTCACAAACTAGAAATTCATCAAAGTCCATGGGCTCTAAGAGTCCATCTTTGATCAGTCTTTGAATCCCATTTGAATTAATATGACCCAAGCACAAGTGCCAAAGATATGCATCACTAGTAGAAGGAAACTTTCTCTTTAATAATTTCACATGTGAGTTATTATCTAATTTAGAATTATATAATTCATGCTTATCAGGAGTTAAAATATAAAGACCATCCACAATATTGCCAGAACAGATAAACACTTTACCCTTCTTTATTACAACATTGTCTTTAAGGATAACACAATATCCATGTTTACCTAAGTAAGTAGCAGAAATTAAATTCCTACGAACATTAGGTACATATAGACAGTCTTCCAATACTAAAACTCTTAACTCAAAGCATAAATTAAACACTCCAACAACTACAACTCCCATCAGCCAAAGTAAGAAACAACTCCCCTTCTTTAAGCTTTCTGGTCTCTTGGAACTACTATAAGGAATTGCAGATAAGATTAGTACAACTTGAATCCATACACCAGGAATTCGTGGGATTCTGTACCAAACATATTTCTAGAAGGAATGTATTATTCATACCCTTATTCTTGGTAGCCTTAAATATTGGACAATTTCTCTTCCAATGTCCTTTCTCACCATAATGGAAACATTTTCCTTTGAGCTTCTTTCCTTTGTCAGCAATCTCTAAGGCAATTTGTTAACCCTCTTGCTTGGTGAAGTCCTTCTTCTTCTTCTTCTTCTTACCCTTGCCTTTCGACTTAGGTTGAGAAGTAGAAGCTTCACCAACATTGACTTCAACATTGGAAGTAGCAAGGATGCCTTCCGCCGCTACCAATTCATTCATCAATTCAAACAATGTATAAACCATTTTGTTCATATTGTAATTAAGTCTGAATTCCTTGAATGATTCCGGTAGTAACTGGATTATCATATCCACTTAGGATTCTCCATCAATATCGGCACCTAAAACCTCCAATGTGTTCAGATTAGAGATCATTGTAAGACAATGCTCCCTTATTGAACTTCCTTCAGTCATTTTGGTATTATAAATTTGCCTTATGGTTTCTTGCCTTGCAGAACGACCTTGCTCACCAAACATCTCCTTCAGATTTAGCATGATGTTTAAAGCTATTTCTACATCCTGCATTTGATGCTATAGAACATTTGAGATAGATGCACTTGGCCATCTCATTAGATTTCTGCCAACGATCATATCGTTGTTTTTCCTCAGGAGGAGCATCCAATGAAGGAAAGTTGGGACATGGTTTAGTAAGCACATATTTGTGCTCTTTAGAAGTAAGAACTATATCCAAATTTCTTTTCCAGTCAACATAGTTGGATCCAGTCAGTTTGTTTTGATTAAGGATAGTTACAAGTGAGCTAAATGATGCCATGTTCAAATCTGAAATCAATAAACATGATTATAATAAGTAAACTGGACATTATCAATTTAGCATATAAACATATAGTATGGAACTTTAATAAAACTATAATATAATATATGCAATGACAACCCAATCCCACAATTAATATTCCTCGGAAGCGAGGTCATACCAATCACTATGATCAGACGAGAATTATTCTCATTATTAATGCTATCATGGTAGTGTTAGGGTTTGTGCCCTAAAATCCAATTTATTGGCATGTCATGAATAATTAAGTTGTTTAATTGCATGAGACCATTTATGAACTAATGGGACATTATCTTAGTCCATGAGATGCATAGTATGTGATTTATGTGAAAAGTCACAGAAAGATATAAATCACAAGTTCTTTGTAAACTCAGAATTTTAGTTCGTAGTCGGTGATGAAATTGGGCATTTCATCTGCGAAGACTATAACATATCAACTAAGATGATTTGTCTTGATCATGGAAGTGGAGACTTCTTTAATAAGCATGAGACCATTTATGAACTAATGGGACATTATCTTAGTCCATGAGATGCATAGTATGTGATTTATGTGAAAAGTCACAGAAAGATATAAATCACAAGTTCTTTGTAAACTCAGAATTTTAGTTCGTAGTCGGTGATGAAATTGGGCATTTCATCTGCGAAGACTATAACATATCAACTAAGATGATTTGTCTTGATCATGGAAGTGGAGACTTCTAGTTGGTATGTTGATATGTTTTAAGAGTTAAGACATATTGAACTGGACCGCTGTGAGATTTATTATTCTCCTAATGACTGTCAAATGAATAATAAAGCTCACGACTTCTATTTACATCAACTCTAAATCCTGAGAGAATAATGGACCTGATCATGAGATGTAGGTTGCTTTGATATATCAGGAGTAAGATCTATGAGTTATGGTCAAAACCTCAGTATGTTGGGCAGCCGCATTTAGTGTTGATGGGACATGTATTTTCAAGATGGAATTCATAATCTCTTAACGGAGATATAAAATATTCTCTTGAGATAAGTTTAATGGGTTTGGTTATTCAGAGTGTTGGGCCCAACCACTTTAGTAAAGAGTTACTAAAGTATATATTTATGGAATTGGATTTCATAAATATATGATGAATAACATAAAGGATTAAACCGGGTACTCAAGGATTAAGATGTAGTAACCTTCAAAGTGGCAGTCAATATTAATGACTTTGTATTACTACGAATATTTTAATGAAGGGGTTGAATGTATAATAAAGTCTTGGGAAATAATTTATAGATAAGGCCTAGAGTGCAATTATATTCTTATAGTGGTATTGAATATAATTAATGGTAACTTTGGACTTGTCAAGAGTTGACGGAAAAGTCCAAGGCCCATTGGAGCTAGTGTCTTATTGGTCCCTTTGGTCCCATCTCAAGCCACAAACTAAAGCCCAATTGGGTAGGCCCAAAAGGCTAACCCAATTAGAAATCAGTCATTATTTAATAAGTGTTATTAAATAAAGAAACTATGAGAATGGTTTTAACGTACGTAAGATGAAAAGAAAAAGAAATCAGTTTTTCTCCACAAGGAGAAGGAGAAGGATTTTTCTTTGGGAATCTATGTACAAAAGACTGATTGAGAGACCACACATCTTGGGCACTATGTGGAATTGAGATGAAGATTGAAGGTATTCTCAAGTTTGGTTTTGAAATTCACTGCACCAAGGTACGCTTTCTATTCTTTGATTCTAGTAATTCATGGTTACATGTTTATCTTTCATGATTGAAGTAGATCCGTGTTTTTGTTGCTTCCGCTGCGTGTGTTTTTGTATGAGATACAAAAACCCCACAATGGTATCAGAGCGGTCTTCAATATCATGCTTGTATAACATGTGATTGAATTTTAGAATCAAAGAAAAAACGTTTTCTTGGTGATTTAATTTTCTGCAGTAAAATTTTCTGCATAATTGTGTCCTTGAGTGTGTTCTTTTGTGTAGACATGTTTTGATAATCATGGTTTTATGAATTTTTGTATTTCTATCATTAAGATTCGTGAAACTCAATATACTGTGCAAGATAATTAGACAGTGTCTTTAAGTTTCATGGAGCGAATCTACTGAGTAAACGCTATAATAGATTGTACAATTTTCTTTCCATGATATTAGCGTTGGAATTCATATACCATGATTTATATATGTGATATATATTGAAAACCCTAATGTTAGATCTGAAAATCTTCCTTGATAAAATCAAAAAGGTGTTTTTGGAAGAGAACTCAGAAACGATTAGTTGTTTGTTCAAGAAAAACCCTAGAAAACTGCCTTAGAAAATTTCTGGAAATTCAAGTTTCACGAGTTTCGATCGATCGAAAATCACTTTCGATCGATCGAGTGAAACAGTGATCAGACTTTTTAAGTGGATTGATTTTCGATTGATAGTCGATCGATCGAATTTGTTTTTCGATCGATCGAGAGGCAATCGAGTATCGATCGAACAAGTCAGGGGGTCAAGTTTGAATTTTTTAATTTTTTCGATCGATCGAGAGGTACATTCGATCGATCGAAAGAAAGAAAATTAGAATTTTTTCTAAGTGTTTTCAAGTTTTTTAAGAGCAAGGTTATGTGTGATTAGATTACACATAGTTCTAACTAAAAGACCTAATGAGATCAAAGATGTTAGTTTAATAGAACTCTTGGTACTAAATCATTTTATGATTAATAGTCCTTAATTTATTTTAATTAGAGGTTTTTAATGAGATTAAAATTCTAATTAAAGTTATATAGTTTCTAATGAGATTAGAATACTTTATCTAGTAAATTAAGTAAATTAAGGATAGAGTTCTATATAACTAATTTTTGATTCGTTAGTGTTTAAGGAATCCTAAATAGTTTAGGACTTCCATTTTAGTTAGTGATTCTAATAAGATTAGAGTCTTTAATTAAGTTCAAGGTTATTAGTTGTGATGGGATCACAATTATTTGAAGAAAAACCCAAATAACGAGTGGGAGTGATGAAATAACCCTTTTGTTAAGTTTATTGTAATGTGAATAAATACCTTGTCTTGACTTCGAGTCTTGCATTCCATGCGGAGGGTATTTACTTCACGGATTACAAGGTTAAACTTTTTTTTGGATAGCGCGAATGTTCGTTACACTATTGTGACGTGACATAGTTACATCACATTGAATTTAAACAATTAAACACATTTGATGTGTAGGGTTAAAATTGTGATTAGATCACAGTGATTTCAAGACACTTCACTTGTTTAAAATTTCTAGTGGGAGAGAGATACAAGGGTTGGATCTCACGGCCTCCATTGTTGGTTCATAGTGGTGTGGGGTAAACATCTCGTCTTGGCCTCGAGCCTTGCGTTCCATGCGGAGGATGTTTATTTCATGGTACTACAAGATTGAATTTCCTGGTTTATAGTGGTTTGATCAAACACCTTGTCTTAGCCTCGAGCTTTGCATTCCATGCGGAGGGTGTTTTTATCATGGTACTACAAAATAAGCCTGTTAAAGGGATGAAATGTGGCTACACATGATTCTAGACAATGGTGTACACTAGACTAAGTTTGATAGCATCCTCTATGCTGAGTTCTTGCTATTATTACTTAGAGGCCAAAGGAAAAGCGGCAAATTATTTTTGTTTGGTAAGAGTTACCATGATAGCATTAATAAAGAGAATAATTCTCGCCTGATCATAGTGATTGATATTCACTCTATGCTGAGGAATATTAATTGCGGGATTAGGTTGTCGTTGCACCTAGTATAGTATGTTTTCGGGTTCCATATTATATGGTTATGGTGCAAAATGATAATGTCCTGGTATTTAAGTTCAAGGTCTCAAAATAAAGTTGTCATAAATTTTGTCCTCTAGCTACTATTTTAGTTGAATCACATTAACTAAGAAATAATTTTGGACATGGTGCTTAAAGGAGCTGAAGTAAATATTCATGTTTTGATTCAGCATTGTCATAATTTCCTATACATGATGCATTTATGGAAGATAGCTTATGATATGATCATAGTCTCCATTGAAATGCTAATATGTTATATTGGCTTCTATCTCAATTGTGCTACTGCATGAGATGCAAGAGTTAGTACTAAACTTAGACTTTATATCAAGTCTAAATGAGATGTTTGGTATGAATCATATTGAGTGCTAAGAAAGGCTTAAGGAGTTCCAATTCTATATCATTTTATGAAAATGTTTTAATCTTAAAATGAATTGGAATTCTTGGATGTAGAGATTAAATGTTAATCTCATATGGATATGATCCATAAGTCCTTGTTAGAATCATTTGATCAATTCAGATTGTTTTGAAAATAAATTCTTTTTATATTATCTGAATTGATTAATGAATTCTATGTAACAGAAGACATCCTAAAAGCTAAGGCTAGGATCAATATGATTTAATTCAAATTCTTAGCCTAAACCGAAAGGTAAGGGTGATAAGAAGAGGAATTATAATACCAAACAGATGGACAAGTTAGTTGCCCTAGTAATTGCCAAAAGGAAATTAGTCTCAAAAGCATGACCAAAAGGAAATTTTTTCTGTTTTGGTAAAGCTAAGCATTGTCCATGATTGTTTTCTAGATGGAAATTTATATGTTTTACTTTTTAAAGAGAAAGTTTCCATCCTTTGGTTTTGTATATTTTGGCACTTATATCTAGATCTTATTAATCTAAATGGTATTCAAGATTGGTGAAAGATGGGCTTTTAGAACCATTATTTTGTTATATTCACAATCTATGAATTCTATTTAGAGGATAATATGATCTAGGGTTCCTTTTTGTAAAGGAATAAAGTTTCAATGACATCTTTAAGTTAGTGCATACATAAAGGAGGAATAGGGCTCTTTCAAAGTAAAGGTAGATTTTGTTCTAGAAGAAAAATGTCAAAATTTGTTATAGGACAACTATAAAGTATATTTGGAAATGAGATGGTTGTATTAGATACACCACAATACATTATTCTAGATATATAGCTAATACACGGGTACAATATCGTAGTGGGAGGATTACCAAATAAATTCATACTTTTGGGATAAACTTTTGAAGTCATTCCACAAGGATATGAATTTGATCCTCGGTCCTACGTAAAGGCAATAGATGATATGAATGTGGATTACTGATTCAAGGTTATGAGAATAGAATTAGATTCTACTTAAAGTCTAGAACTTGTAGAGGTGCTTAATTGCATTAAGCCTATTGTTTTCAAATAGGTCTACAAGTAAATGAGATTGATAGATTTGAAGGTGCAAACCTTCAAAGTCAAGACTAGTAGCGAAAAGATTTATTCAAAAAGAAATGTTTCGACTATGAAAAGATTTTTTCACCAATAGTCTAGTTTGACTCTATCTAGATTCTCTTATCCATTATATTTCATTAGGATGAAATATGGTAATGGATATCAAGAAAGCTTCTTTTAGTAGCAATCTTGAGGAAGACATCTATATGATGTAACTAGACTTGTTCATAACAAAGAACCAGTAGTGTTTAGTATGCTAGTTGCTTAAAATCCATTTATGGACTAAAGCAAGCATCTAAATCATAAAATATCATCTTTGATCAAGAAATCAAATTGTTTGATTTTGATCAAGTATTTAAAATGCCTTATGTGTGTAAAGGCTATATAGAATAATAAATTTCTTAATGTATGTTGACGACATTCTAATCATTTAGAATGATATAGAGTTATTGTCATCAAAGGAGTGTTTGGTTGTCTAGTCCAGTTGGATATAAAGTACTTGGGAAAGACTAGTCACATCCTAAGAATTATAACTTTGTTAAAATTCAGAAATTAGGATGTTGGGTCTATCTTAAATTGCTTAAATAGATTAGTGTCTAGCCAAGTATAGCATGAAATACTTTAAGAAAGGATTCTTTCCTTTTAAAGTTTGAAGTTCCTTTATATAGGACTATAGTCCTAAGACATATAAAAGGGAAGAGCATATAAGACGGTTCCTTATATCAAATCGATAGGAAGTCTTTATGCTATGCTAAATACTAGGCTAAATGTCTATTTTGCGGTGGGCATAGTAAGCAAATATCAAGTGAATCAAAGATCACTTATTTTAGTGGGAGTAAAGCATATACTCAAATATCTTAGGAGAATGAGGGATTATATACTTTTCCACAAAAGTAAGGTTTTGATAGTAACTGGACATACGAATACTGACTCTTAGTTTGATTGTGATTCATGAAGTTGGACTTCAAGATATGTGTTCATCCTAGGTGGTGAAGATACACATCAAGCGTAAGTATCATCTCATTTGAGAAGATATGAATACGTGAGTAGTAGTAGTAGAAAAGATGATTTATGCATTAAATCTGGCTGAAACTTGTTTCCAAGCCTTGCCTTAGAGTGACTATGAATTACTCTATAGGGAGATAAGTGTCGGATAAGTGGTAAATTGTCTTTGAGGGCAAGTGGGAGATTGTTAGGGTTTGTGCCCTAAAATCCAATTTATTGGCATGTCATGAATAATTAAGTTGTTTAATTGCATGAGACCATTTATGAACTAATGGGACATTATCTTAGTCCATGAGATGCATAGTATGTGATTTATGTGAAAAGTCACAGAAAGATATAAATCACAAGTTCTTTGTAAACTCAGAATTTTAGTTCGTAGTCGGTGATGAAATTGGGCATTTCATCTGCGAAGACTATAACATATCAACTAAGATGATTTGTCTTGATCATGGAAGTGGAGACTTCTAGTTGGTATGTTGATATGTTTTAAGAGTTAAGACATATTGAACTGGACCGCTGTGAGATTTATTATTCTCCTAATGACTGTCAAATGAATAATAAAGCTCACGACTTCTATTTACATCAACTCTAAATCCTGAGAGAATAATGGACCTGATCATGAGATGTAGGTTGCTTTGATATATCAGGAGTACCAATTGGGTAGGCCCAAAAGGCTAACCCAATTAGAAATCAGTCATTATTTAATAAGTGTTATTAAATAAAGAAACTATGTGAATGGTTTTAACGTACGTAAGATGAAAAGAAAAAGAAATCAGTTTTTCTCCACAAGGAGAAGGAGAAGGATTTTTCTTTGGGAATCTATGTACAAAAGACTGATTGAGAGACCACACATCTTGGGCACCACGTGGAATTGAGATGAAGATTGAAGGTATTCTTAAGTTTGGTTTTGAAATCCACTGCATCAAGGTACACTTTCTATTCTTTGATTCTAGAATTCATGGTTACATGTTTATCTTTCATGATTGAAGTAGATCCGTGTGTTTTTGTTGCTTCCGCTGCGTGTGTTTTTGTATGAGATACAAAAACCCAACAGGTAGCTCTTACCAAACAAAATAATTTGTCACTTTCATTTCAGCCTCTAAGCAATAATGACATAACTCCGAAGGGAGGTTAACATTACGCTTAGTTTAGTGTACACCATTGCCTAGAATCAATGTGAATCACCAAGTAACTCCACAGAAGTGTGGTCGTTCTCAATGTAAAAACACATTTCATCTATCATTAAGAAGTTTAACCTGTAGTACCATGAATCAAACACCCTCTAAAGGGAGCAAGGCATATACGCCAAGGTGAGGTGCTTGATCACACTACTATAAACCAACAATGGAGGCCATGAAATGCAACCCTTGTATCTCTCTCCACCTAGATGTTTTAAAATAAAGGTTTTTAATTTTGAAACATGCATAATCTAATTACACATAGCCTTGCTCTATCTACATGGGAAAACACTTAGAAAAAATTTTGATATTCTTTCTTTCAATCGATCGAATGTGCCTCTCGATTGATCGAAAAAATTAAAGAATTCTATCTTGACCTCCTGACTTGTTCGATCGTTACTCGATTGCCTTTAGATCGATCGAAAAATAGATTTGATCGATCGACTAGCAATCGAAAATCAATCTATTTAAAAATTCTGATCACTGTTTCACTCGATCAATCGAAAGTGATTTTCAATCGATCAAAAATCATGAAACTTGAATTTCCAGAAATTTTCTAAAGAAGTTTTCTTCTTTTTTCATGAACAAACATTCAACATATGAACATTACAGACAAAGATTGATGTCAACATCATAAATTTAACGTACATAAATTTAAATTTAAACAACATCACAACATCAATTTCAGTTTTCATCAAATCATAGTTTCAATAACATGCAGAAAATTAGAAAAAACAAAATCTTCTAACAATATGAAACTATCATCTCTAATTCCAAAACTCACAAAACATGTTAAACAGATTGGAAATTGAAGACCGCTCTGATACCATTTGATGGAAATAAGTATGTGCGCAGGGGAAAATTAACGTATCTACTTCATTCTCAATCTATAACATACACTATGTAAATTTTAGAATTAGAGTATAAGAGAGCGTACCTTGAAGCGGTGAATTTCAAAACAAAGATCGAAGCACTTAAGAATACTTTTAATTTTCACTCCAATTTCACTAACATCCAAGAAGTGTGGGCTCTCAATTAGTTACAAAAGGAGAATTAAATTGAGTGATTTTCACTCACATACACTCCACTTTTCAATGGTTTTTTTTTCCACGCCTAATAATTCTGTACGTTTTTCCTTTTGTATCCAACTAATTATCTAATTGGGCTGGCCTTTTGGGCCTTTCCAAGTGGGCTTAAGTATGTGGCTTAGAGTGGGACCAATAAGACACTAGCTCTAATGGGCATTGGGCTTTTCTGTCAACTCTTGACAAGTCCAAAGTTATCATTAACTATATTTAATACCACTATATAAATATAGCTGCATTCTAGGCCTTATCTATAAATTATATCCCAAGACATTATTGTACATGCAAATCCCTTCATTAAATATTCGTAGTAATACAAAATCATAAATGTGGACTGCCACTTTGTAGATTACTACATCTTAATTCTTGAGTGCCCGGTTTAATCCTTTTAAGTTATTCATCATATATTTATGAAATCCAATTTCATAAATATATACTTTAGTAATTTCTTACCAAAATGGTTAGACCTAACTCTCTGAATAACAAATCCATTAAACTTATCTTAAGGGAATATTTTATATCTCTGTTAAGAGACTATGAATTCTATCTTGAGAATATATGTTCCATCAACACTAAATGTGACTGCCCAACATACTGAAATTTTGACCATTACTTTAGATCTCACTCTTGATATATCTAGGCAATCTACACTTTATGATCAAGTCCATTATTCTCTCAGGATTAAGAGTTCATGCAAATATAAGTTGTGAGATTTATTATTCATTTGACAGTCCTTAGGAGAATAGTAAATCTTACAGCTGTCTAGTTCAATATGTCTTAACTCTTAAAACATATCAACACATCAACTAGAAGTCTCCACTTCCATGATCAAGACAAATCATCGTAGTTGATATGTTATAGTCTTTGCATATGAAATGCCCAATTTCATCATCGACTACGAACTATAGTTCTGAGTTTACAAAGAACTTGTGACTTATATCTTCTATGACTAAATCACATAAATTACATACTATGCATCTCATGGACTATGTGATAATGTCTGAATATTCATGTTACAATTGTTTCAGATAATAATAACAAAACAACTTTATTTAACACAATATTAAGTTATACATAATGTCATATACAATGTCACACTTAATATCATACATAGCATCATATAATAGGATTTAAGGGCACTAATCCTAACAGTAAGTTCATCTATGGGGTTTGTAGAGTTTAGGGACAAAGGTTTTGTACTAGATTTGAAATTTCTCTTTACTATAGTGAATTGCTTTTTAGGAAGGTTTCTCCCCAGATTTTTTACTGTGAAATTAGTTTGTTTCATTGGTTTTCCTGGGTCATCATATCTTTTCTTATTTACTTTTCTGCATTGTGTGATATTGACATGATATTGATGTTAGTTTGTTATAACAAGTTTTATTCATAATATATCTAATTAACAACTTTGGGTCTAAAACTTGTTAATTCTATCAACCGGGGTCTAAATCTCCCAATAATTTTTGTTGCATTCAGTTATTTGGTGATTTGTTTGTGCTACCACATTTATTGCATGCAAAATGAATTAATTAATTAACTTGACTAATTAATTGGTTAATTCATCACAAGGGGTTAATACATTCTTGGACTATCAAGTAGTACCAAAGCAGACATACTTTGATTAGGTTTTAATATTTCCTGTGTGATCCATTGACCCCTGTTTGTCATGGATAGAGGACAGTCTCTTATTATACCTCCTTTATTTGATGGCACTAGCTATTCATATTGGAAAGTACGCATGAGAGCTTTTTTGCAGTCATTAGATGAAAAGGTATGGCAAGCTACGGAGATAGGCTGAACCAAGCCAAAGGAAGCACCAATCGATTGGGATGATGCTAAGATTTAGGCGGCTAACTTCAACAGCAAGACGTTGAATGCTTTATTCAGTGTAGTCATGAATGAGAAGTTCAAGAAGATATCCTCTATTGAAATTGCTAAAGAAGCATGGACCATTCTCCAGACAACTTATGAAGGAATCAAGGCTGTCAAGGATTCAAAGCTTCAGGGGATTACCATGAGCTTTGAAGAGTCATTTGATGAGTCATTTGTTGAGTTCTATGCCAAGCTCAAGGACATAGTGAATTCAGCCTTTAATCTTGGAGAAACCATTTCTAAACCTAAGATTGTCAGAAAGGTGCTTAGATCTCTACCCAAGAGATTTCATGCCAAGATCATCGCAATTGAGGAATCGAAGGATATTGACAAAATTCCTTTGGCAGAGTTGGTTGGTAATTTACAGACCTATGAGTTAGGTTTGACAAGGATATGAAAATCTAGTAAGGGAAAGAGCATGGCATTGAAGGCTAAGAGTAGTGACACTGATGAGTCTTCAGACAATGAAGATTCTAAGATGAGATCCTATATCACAAGGTAGTTCAAAAAATTCATGAAGAATGCCAATGGTAAAGGATTCGATAAGGACCAAAAGTAGTCTAGTTCTTCACAGTTTAAGAGCCAAAACAAAGGGAAGAAAGATGCTAGAGATGGTAGTCAGTACATTATTCCCTCAAAACCAAAGTGCTTTGGGTGTCAGGGCTTCGGTCACTAAAATAGAAGTGCCCTACGTATCTTAAGACCATTGGGAAAAGCAAGGCACTTACTGCTACGTTGAGCGACATTGAGCCTGAGGATGATCTTGATAAAGAGAATGATGGAATACTAAATGCCTTTATTGCTACTGTAAATCCTACTGAGGGGATTGTTGAAGATGTGGATAAAGAAGAAGACATGGTGGAGTCTAAGTTTGAAAAGAAGGATGAGTAAAATGACATCCACATAGCCTATGCAAAGTTATACAAGGTCTTGGAAAAGCATGAGAAGTTATGTAGGTTAGCCACCAAGAAGCTTAGTGATATGGAGCTTGAATGGGAAGAAATTTCCACAAAGTTTGATGAAGCCAATCAGACCATTGGAGCATTAAGATTTGAGAAAAATTTCTTGGCCGAGAGAACCAAGAAGTTGGAAGTAGAATTGTTTCAAGTCAGAGCTCAGCGAGAGAGGACTTTAAGTGCAAAGCTTAATGAGATGCTTAGTCTTCATAAATCTACTTCCGATCGAACCGGTCTAGGGTATGATTTCTCTTATCCTAGTATCGCTACTTCTAGTGCTACTGTTTTTGTTCCTCTTGCTAATAATGTTGAAACTGAGAACAATGATATTAAAAGTGAATTAGCTAGTGAGAACATAGATAATGGTAAATCTATCTTAGAAGCACCCCGTAAGCTTGATAAGAAAGAAAATAAAAACCCTAGGGATAAGAAGGGAAACACTCAAAAGCTTAAATAGAAGAAGCAGCATTTCTGTCATCACTGTGGAGTAACTGGACATACTCGACCTAATTGCTACAAGTGGTTAGCCACTCAACAAAGCAACCACATGATCTCATCAAGAAACCATAATCAGTTTCCATCATCTTTTGCTCCTCTTGGAGATCTTCTCAAAGCCCTCATGTTCCTTTCGAACTTGAATGGTTTCAATTCTTCCCCCTCATTGCCAAATCAAGAGTAAGCTAAACGGAAAGGTTCTTCCAAAGTATTGAAGGAAAAAGGCTCTAAGTGATTTAATCATTTTTTTCTCTCTCTCCCCCCTTCTTGTTTTTGTTTTTGCATTACTTGTATGTTTTGCTGTCTTGTTTTTGAGTTAGTCTAGTTTTATGCATTACTTTGTTTAACATGTTTTTGTTTATTAATTTTTTAGTTTAGTTTTATTTTGCTTTTCATAAAAATAATTTTTTTTTTTGAAAAATCAGAAAAATACAAAAACAGTGTGTGTTTGTGTACATTGGTACTTGTGTATCTTGGATGACCACTGAAACAAAGTTTTCTAAACTTTATATCTCTTGTAGCTTAGATTTGCATCTCAATGCACAACTAAGCAAGTGAGCATAAGTAAGATTAAGTAATCTCTTGTACTTAACACTCGTATCACTCTTTTTGATGGGAATGATTAGAAAATCCTAAGGAAAAGGCATAAATAACCATCTCACTGTTGCTCGCCAATTATGAAATGACATCGGTATGCTTCGACATAGCAAAAGTGCAATGTCAAAAGCTTAACATCATTGGGTATTTCTTTTCTCTCTCTTATATGCCCATGCATGATTTGCTTAAAGAAAAATATGCAAAGAACAATAAAAGCAAAAAGAATAAAATGCTTTATATATGATTGCAAGTGTGTCTTCTAGGAGATGTGAGAGTTATAAGATGTACCTCAAAGGCGATAGTTCCCATCAAACAGTTATGATTGTGTGTGAGTTACAGTGATTTTCTCATATCTCAAATTGTCATAACATGTAGACACTTACGCAATCTTGCGATGTTTTTCCCACACAACACGCAATATTTTTTGCTACTTTTGATTCATATGCAAGTACAATGTGATTTGGCCATCACAAGAAATACATATGTTAATGTATGCTCATTTAACTGTTTTAACTTGTTTTTGAAATATAAAATTGATTAGACTTGTTTGTGTGTGTGTGTGTTTCGAATTTATGTGCTTGACATTTTTCTTGTTGAGAGATGATTTTGAGAGCTTAAAATGTTGTTTGGATCTTTGGTTGTGTAGCATGCTTGATTGCATTTATGTCTGTGTTTTTCCCTTTTTAAAAAAAACTATCTTTAAGCAATCTTGACAGCTGCTGGACACCTCTCGACAACTAGGTTATCTATCGAACCCTTTCAGCTTCTTTTTATTGCATTCTCGATAGCTGCTCGATAGCTACTCGATAGCTACTCGATCCATCATGGAACTTTCTTGATGCTCAATAGCTTCTCGATCAATCGAGACCCTTTTGCTATGGACACCTCTCGACAGATCCTCGATAGCTAATTCACGCGTTTTTATTCTCGATAGCTCTTGACACCTCTCGATCTATCGAGAAACTGGGATTTCTATATAGGGTCCACGTGACATTTCTCTCATTTCTCCTTGATCTCTCTTGGTAGTTTCTGTCTTTTCACCTCCCAAACACTTCTCTCTCACTTCAAACTTCATTCCCTTGTGATTTTCAGCCTAGATCAAGAGTGTCTTCTCTGGTAAGGGTCCTAAATCTTTCATTCTTCATGCATTTCACGCATTAGACCTAGGTTTTTGGTTTTTTGAAGAATTTTTGGGACTTTTCAAAATTGATGAAGTTTTGGTGAAATTTTTGGGTTGGGTTTTGTGTAAATGATCCTAAAATGTTCGTGCATTGCATCACATTTACATTATAACAATGTTTCATGCATTTTAGATGTGCGTTTACTTTGTTGCAATAATGTGTGTTGGTAAGTTTAGATTGGGTTGAGCCTATGATGTTTTTAAGTTTGCATGTCACATGTTCATGCATTTTCATGCATATGTACCAATTTTGTTTCTAACATTTGACACTAAATTGTTTGGTACTTTTTTGCGTCTCTCTCTCTCTCTCTCTTTTTGCGTTAGTCTGCTCTATGGCACCTAAATGCAAATCTACTCCATCCCAAAACCTTCTTTGTTCTGAGGCATCTTCCTTTAATCCTACCCCCTCCCATGTCAGGTTCCATGATGAGAAGGCCAAGTCAGACTCCTTGGAGAATTTTTCTCAACGGGGCACTCATTTGGAACGCCAAGTCGTTCTATAAGATTTTTCCGATACTGACCTTCCCACTATCATCTACAGTTTGGGTTGAGAGTCACTATGTGACATCTCAATTACTTATCCCTCCATGATCATATAAGAGTTTTATTCAATATGCACGGATTTGATATTTTTGTACCTCATTTTATTACTGGTGTTCGAGGTACGCGTATCATAGTTACTCCGAATATTGTATTCGAGGTACTACATGTTCCTAGGGTTGCGCATCCTAACTACCCTAGCTATGATCATATAAGGACTGTGTCCAAAGATGAACTCTTGTCTCTATTTTGTGAGACACCATCATCTTAGGGTGACCGTCAAAACACCCCTTACTCAGGCTTTTCGAAAGGTTCGAGATTCCTTAACATGATGATGACATTCATTCGCCATCCTTTATCTCACTATAACTCTATCACAGAGCCTTGTGCTCGATTTTTGTAATCCCTTCTTGAGGGACTTTCTATTGATTTTCCCTCTCACTTCATCCTATCCCTCATAAATGTCTATAAGGATACGGCGACCTTGATCAGCTCATTTTTCTTTCGGCTATCACACAGATCCTTCGCCATTTTTTTGTCCCTTATCCCACATCTCCTCATTTTTCAGTCATGTATGTCATAAATGCGGCTACTATCAGACGGAGTGAGGCCCAACTTCGACCAAGGCGGCCCTAGACAGAGATAAAAACTCTCTAGCATCTTCCATTCCTTCCACCTCCACTCCTTCATCTTCTACGAGTGGAGTGACCCTTAAGGCCATCATGGCTTAGCTTGTGTGCATGGATGCTTGCCTTGACACACACAGTGGTGAGTTGTGTCAGCTGAACACCCATGTTGGTCGTATTGCATGACGACAGGCTGCCATAGATGGTTTCATAGCTTATACCTCTCCATCTCCACTGGCTTTAGAGGATGAGAGTGATGATGGCTCCGATAATGATGATGCTGATGAGGACGATGGTACTAGCTTGCCCAGTGATGATGAGATGTCTTCTTGATTTACTTACTCTTTGTCACTCATGACAAAAAGGGGGAGTAGTTTTGATATAAGAGTAGTCATATACATAGGGGGAGAGTTAGCATAGGAGATCTTTGTTAGGGGGAGTGTCTATATTTTTGAGAGATGTAGTGAGGACTTATGTATTTTTTTTCTTTTCTTCCTTTAGAGATACATTGTTTTTACATAGTGATATCAAACCTTGTACATATGTTGTTCTGTATATATGATGAGGTTGTTATTACAGTTCTTTCACCTATCTTTACATGTGTTGTTTCTTTTCTCTCTTTATGCACAATATTTTTATATACCGTATGCAGTCTTTTATTTTTGTTTCACAGTAAAATGCCGTGATGAGTTTTGTTTAAAGTGTTTCAGAAATATAGGTTATCAAAGTCTTCTTGCCATAAATTCTCTTCTTGCAAAATTTTTCAAGAGTTTGTGCTAGGACAGATTTTATTGTATGTACTCAACAAGTGAGTATGAGTTGAGTGATTTATTACTTCTCTCATCTGTTCATTTTTTTGTTATGGTTTTGTCACGGATTGCCAAAGGGGGATATTATTAAGACATATGTGATTCAATGTTAGGAACATATGTAAATATAGAATTGGCTAATCTTTTGACAAAACGCACTTTATTTGTAATTGGGTAGATCTAGGATGTGTTTAATACTTTAAGGAACAAGGTTTCAAGACTAAGTGTTAAAACCATGCAAGTCTATCCAAGAAACAAGTGAAAAAGTGTTGGATTTTAAAACTCGACAGCTAGTATCTATCGTGGTTTAAAAGGCTACTGAAGCCTGATGCTCGACAGCTAGTATCTATCGAGGTTTAAAAGGTTGCTAAAGCCTGATGCTCAACTGCTACCTTGACAGATAAGCTATCTATTGAGATGAATGAAAATCAGTTTTTTAGAGTTAATTTCACTCCAATCCATGAATAGATGTTTGGACTTTCTTTTCTCACAACCCTAAACATATATAAGTATTGTTTTAAGGGCCATCACAGCTAATGCAACTCAATGCAAAAGTTTTTCACAAGCATATTGTGAACCGGAGATATATGCCTTAGTTCATCTTTTTTCTTCAAGAAGCTGCTATGTTTGTACACTATAGGGTTTTGTAACCAAGGAGTTTCATGATCTTCATTGTGTTGATAAACTAAAGAACTTTACAGAAAACATCTTTCTCAAGTTAGTGAGTAAGCCACGTACTGGGATCCACGCATCAAAATTGGTTAGTCACGTACTGAGAGCTGTGCATTAAAAGGAGAGATTGTCACTCCTGTGGTTTTGACCATAACTTATAGATCTCACTTCTGATATATCAAAGCAACCTACATCTCATGATCAGGTCCATTATTCTCTCAAGATTTAGAGTTGATGTAGATAGAAGTCGTGAGATTTATTATTCATTTGACAGTCGTTAGGAGAATAATAAATCTCACAGCAGTCCAGTTCAATATGTCTTAACTCTTAAAACATATCAACTAGAGGTCTCCACTTCTATGATCAAGAAAAATCATCTTAGTTGATATGTTATAGTCTTCGCAGATGAAATGCCCAATTTCATCACCGACTACGAACTAAAATTCCGAGTTTACAAAGAACTTGTGATTTATATTTTCTGTAACTAAATCACATAAATCACATACTATGCATCTCATGGACTAAGATAATGTCCCATTAGTTCATTTATAGATAGTCTCTAATAACTAAACAATTGAATTATTTATGACATGCAAACCAATTGGATTTTAGGGCATAAACCCCAACACAAAGGGCTTCTCTATCTCGATCTGAATGAAAGGTAACCAAGGGGCTTCTTGAAAGCTCGAAAACGTGTTGAAAAACACAAGAGCTGTTTAGACCCCCGATTAAAATTACGGCTCGATAGATTTTACACAACTTTAATATAAAGTGCGGAATATTGTAAAAGCGAGCGGATGAACAATGTAGCTACTCTAATCCATAAAACTAAACAACACAGCAGTGTAATGGAATATAAAAGAGTAGGGAAGAGAGATGCAAACACAGAAAACACCAAGACATGTTTTCGAAGAGGAAACCGAAGAACTCGGCGAAAAACCCCTCCGCCGCCCTCCAAGCAGAAATCGATCCACTAGACAATCAGTTGGGATACATGAATAAGCAAGAGACCCTCCAAGCCCAATCTACCCGATGTACCTAAGCCCTCCAAGCTCCTACTCCAACAAGGCTTCTCGGAACCGTGTCTTGTCTTAGTTCTCCGGATCCCGCAACAAACTCCATGTTGCATCTGCCATTCCAGGCTTCTTCCAATGCTTCCCAGCAACACCAAAACGTCACTCAACACTCTCAAAAGGTGTGGTAAGTGTTTTGGGCTATCAACCTCTCAATGGTGTGGAAATGGAGAGTTAAGAGTTGAGGAGATACCACAAGCAAGTGTATAGAGAAAGGTGGGGATGACAATCTCTAATTACAAATGTGTTTGGCTAGGGTTTTCTCTCTGAAGCATTCCTCAACATTTATGGGTAATGGGGGTTTATATAGGATAGGTGCAAAATGTAGTCAGTCAATACAGGCTGGCAGAACAGCATGTCTCGCGGGTGTCTCGCGGGAAGGCCTTACCCGCGAGATACTCGCGAGAGACAGTTGTCTCCATCTGTCATGACTCTTCGCATTCCAGCATGTGCAGGGCACATGCTTCACTTCGCGGGAAGCTTAGTCGCGAGATACCCGCGAGATTCCATCAGGTTCCAAATTGCTTGAGTCTTCACACACTCTCTATCACACACCCCTTACAACAATTCCCACAACAAATATAGGGTATAAACAATTGATAGTAATTACAATCAAATTTGGCACGGAATAAAAGCCAACAAAACACATAGTTGTAAATCACAACTTTACACTTTTCAATCTTAGAACCTGGAGCTTTGCTTGCAAAAGATCAAAATTTGGGATTAGACTTTAAATAATGACTGCTTTGTTGTTCCACTATTTTAAGATGTGTGATTTTCCTCTCTCTCTCTTTTCTTTGACTTGAACTTCCTCTTCAAAAGGAAAAACCTTTGATTTTTATGAAGTACTTTGAAAATTTTTCATCATTTATTTTTTTGAAATTTGTTTGTGGAGATTTGTCCTTTGAAAATTTGTTTAGGAGATTTTTCCTTTTTTCATGAAGATTTGTTTAGGAGATTTATCCCTTGAATATTTGTTCATCATGAAGATATGTTCATGGAGATATGTCCATTGAAGATTTGTTCAGGAGATTTTTCCTTTCATGAAGATGTGTTCACGGAGATTTGTCTATTGAAGATTTATTCAAGAAAATTTTCCTTTTATGAAGATGTGTTCATGGAGATTTGTGCTTTGAAGATTGAAGTGTAGGAGATTTATCCTTTTTAAAGATTTGATCATGGAGATTTGTCCTTTGAAGATTTATTTTGGAGATTTTTCCTTTTATGAAGATGTGTTCAAGGAGATTTATATATTGAAGATTGAAGTGTAGGAGATTTATCCCTTTTTGAAAATTGTCATTTAAAAATTTAAATAAGAGATTTATCCCTTGAAAATTTGATCGTGGAGATTTGTCATTTGAAAATTTGAATAGGAGATTTTTCCCTTGAAGATTTGTTCATGGAGATTTTTTCTTTGAAGATTTGTTCAGAAGATTTTTCATTTTTCATTTTGTTTTGCAAATTTATCCTTTTAAAAAATTTAGGAAATCTATCCTTTGAAATTTTTATAGGAGATTTGTCCTTTTGAAAATTTGATTTTAGGAGATTTTTCCTTTTTGAAAAATGTTTTAGGAGATTTATCATTTTGAAATTTTTATAGGAGATTTGTCCTTTTGAAATTTTGTTTAGGAGATTTATCCTTTGAAAAGTTTGTTAGGAGATTTGTCCTTTTGAAAATTTTATTTTTTTAGAGATTTTTCCCTTTTGGAAAATGTTTTAGGAGATTTATCCTTTTGAAATTTTATTAGGAGATTTGTCATTTGAAAATTGAAGTTCAGGAGATTTTTCCTCTTTAAATTTCCTGCAAGAAAAACAAGAGTTGATTCTGGTCAGTTAATTTGTATTACTCATGAACTACCACTCTTTGATCTTTGTATTTGATGACTTTGATGTGTATGGACTTATTCTTGTAGGAGCTTGTTTCAAAAAAGTTTAGAGTTTACCTGATGAAGCTTTGTAATGCAAAGGTTCAAATTTACCTGACAGGTTTTGACATGGGTGATCTTCCTTGAACGAGGCATAGTTGAATGCCCCTTGTTTACAAATTGAGGCATGATTTTGAAAACCTTGACTTTTGAGGAAAAGATGATTTTTTTTTTTTTCAAAATGGATGAGACATGGCTGAATGCCCCTAGTTTGGATATGAATGCATGATTTTTGGAAATCTTGATTTTTTTTTTTTGAAAAGATGATGATGGTGATCTCTTTTTTTTTTTTTTTTTTTTTTTGAAAATGAATGAGGCATGGCCGAATGCCCTAGTTTAGAAATGGATGCATGATTTTTGGAAATCTTTTTTTTTTTTTTGAAAAGATAGTGACGATCCTTTTTAAAAAAAAAATAAAAAATGAATGAGGCCCACGGCCGAATGCCCCTAATTCAACTATCAATGTGAATTTTGAAAAATATCATTGTGTAGGGACATTCAATAAATAAAAATTTGAGTAAAACAAGATCAAAATCACAAAACTAGGCAAAACAAGGACTACTAGAATGATGGTGGCATCTAAACTGAAGATTGATGGTGACTGTTGAGTAGATGAAAGAACCATGTCTACCTCCTGCAAAAGATTTTTCCATGAGCTTGTTAGTAATCAGTTATTATAAAAATGTTTGGGGCAAATGCCCCTAGTTTAGACATACTTGCACAGAAAATTGATGATATGCTTAATGCAAAACAGATGCATTTAATCATAAGTGGGCTATATAAAGCCAAAAGAGACAAGTAAGTGGATCAAGTCTACAATACACACAAATTACTCTACAGATTGTTGATTTCTAAAAGAGTTTAAGCTAACTTAAGCATCAGAGGGTCCTTGGTAGGCCCAAACTAGTGTCATCATTTACTTAGTGTTTTATCTTAAATAGGAACACTCATCATCCAACGGCATTTCCGAGGAACATACTCACGTGGTGAAATCTTACTTCATCAAGTTATTTTATATATTCTTTTAGAAGTTTGATTCCCTTTTTTTTTTTTCAAGTAACCCTTTTGAATTTATGGATTTAAGTTTAGTTAGAATGATATTTAGCTTAGAGGTGTGCATCAAACCCACCAACCTAATAAAACCGACTTAACACATCCCAACCCGATGCCTTGGGTTGGTTTTAATGGGGTGGTGGGTAGGGTTGGGTTGATTTATTTTGAGACTCGAATTCAGTTAGGTTGTGGTTGATAATTTTTTTAACCCATCAATGGCCCTGACTCCAACTCAACATATTTTTACTATATATTTTTATTACTCTTATTTTAATTTAAGTTTGATTTATTTTGGTATTTTAATAATTAATTTGAATGATGGAAATTTGCAATGTGATTTAGGTATATTATGTGAATTGTAATAATTTATTTAAGAAGCAATTAAATAATTAATGAAAGTTCAATTTTTACCCTGAATGAAAAATACAAGCACAACTTGTTGTGGGTTGGATTGGGTACATTGATTTCTACAGGTGTGATGGATGAGATTGGTTTGCAATTTCTCAACCAGATAAAGCTTGGATTGGGTTGAAAAAAAAAACCCTCAAACTTGACTCATATACATCCCAAATATGGCCCTTTCATACTTTTTGTTTTTCTTAATACATTTTCTATCTTTTACTATCATCATGGGTAACAATCAAAGTAAATATCTCAGTAGCTAGAAGAGAGTATGTCCAACGCACAACAACAACAACAACAACAAAAAAAAAAAAAAAAAGAAAAAGAAAAAAAAGAGAGAGAGAGCATTTTAAAAGCTCTAACATATGAAGGCTGTTATTCAAATAGTTAAAAAAAAAATAATAATAAAACAAAAAAAAAAAAAACTGTACCTAATACATAAAACTTCCATTTATTGTGTGGTTTGGAATAAGTGATTGGTAGGTAGTCTTATCCTCAAACTTTTTGTGAGGCTAATTCCCAGATTGGAACCTGCAATTTATCACTTTTTTAGAACTTGTCATCGCATCAAAACCCAACATCTTACTTATTGAATTAGGTAAACCCCCCTCCCTCCCCCAAAAAATTAATTAAAAAATATCTGGCTGCAAAAGAGTCATGGTGTTGGTTGAAAGATTTTTTGTCCATGTAATTCATTGAGTCCTTGTATTTTGGTCATATCTTGTTTTCCAATACCTAATCTCTCTAGTTATGAGTTATCAGATGATTATCTCATTTTCAAATTTGTAAGTGGCAAAACAAACAGATTAGTTAAGATGATAAACAAATTTTTTTACAGTGTAAAATTTTTTGATGTAGACCAAGATGTTAGGCACATCTTTAGTTGCATACCTTCATTAGTGACCTAATGGTCTTTGATGATGTACAAAAATTGTTAGTGAGTTGATTGCCCTTAATCGCACCAATGGGTACTTGAAGAATAAGAAAACAAGAACCAAGCAGAAGACACTGGTGGGGTACTAGCCAAAGGCCCTCCGAAATTTAAGTCAGTGAATGAGAAATCTCCAAGACCTCTATAGTGAAAGAGTTAGAGATTTCTTGCATAACTGGAAAAAGAGAGGGCTTGTGGTTTATATAATGATGTGGAAGAGACCTAAATCATGGGAATATAGGGATTTTCCTTATAGGGAAGAGGAGGTGTTAATGCCACCCAGATCTTGGGGATACCTTCAATTCTGGGATGGTGAATGTCATGTGGCAGGGTCTTTATGCGTGGTGAGCAAGATGTTTCCATATAAGAACATGCGTGTAGACCACGTAAGGCGACTTAGGACCCGTCGGTATACAGAGGTCTGTCAGGGTCATTCGTCGGCTTCGTAAGGAGATGTACCCATCAGCTTCACATGGATCTGTCCTTAGAGCTGTTAGCTTCTACTGGTGTAGGGCACAAGGTTCCGAACGGACCCTCTTGACACTGATGGTTCTTTTAGGGATGTTGTCAGCTTTATTGTTGGTATGATATTTTTTCCTAATGGGATTTGTCATTAAGAATCTTTTCTTATTCCAAAAATACCCTTATCAGCAGCCCCTAACTATGTGGTCTTGTCAGCTATGCCTGATTGGTCTTAAAGTAATGAGGGTTTTATGGATATTAATTGCTTTATTGAAAGGTGTGTCATTAATGGGGGTAGGTGGCCTTTGCAATGAATGCTGGGTGACATGTGACACTCATTGAGTGGGCCTGTTTTTAATTAGAAGTGTCGCTTCGTTTGCTACACTCCTTTGTCCTATAAATAGTTCTTCTTCCCTAGTTTTCTCCTTTTACATTATTTTCAACTCTTGAGAGCTGCAATTTCAAGCCATTCCGTTGTTGCTTTCATATTCGTTTGCATCCATCGTCTTAACAATCGAACAACTGTCGACTTCCTTCTACGTAAGTTTTCTTTACTCAATGTCAATTATGGTCTTTTTTCCCAGCTAGTCATCGCTTTTAGAGACTTGTCATATGAGTAGGTTCTTAGTATACCCGTGACTTGTAGGTGAATATATGTTAGGTGATAGAGAAGCGATGAGTGAATAGTCGTCGTAAGTCCATGAGGGTACGGGCTATGACAAAGTTTATCTGTCGGGTCATGAGCCCATGGAAGATTTGACCTAGAATCATTTGTTCATTCTCTTGCCGAGGAGGAAAAGGAGTAAGACAAAGAGAATGAGGATGAATATATTGAGGAAGATGATGGTGAGGAGGAGGAAGACCATGGAGAAGGAGACGAGGCCGTTGGCCCTTCATCCTTCCTTTGATATAGACGGTGAATGACTTCTACCCGACTATGTCTTCGAAGGTTTTTAACACCCTTCATGCCCGTTACCAAATCCCTAACCACATTCCTATGCATTTCCCAAGGAAATTTGAGAAGTGTTATTCAGGCAAAACTGGGGACATTCGCATGTACGATGCTATGTTCAAAGCTGGATTGAGGCTGCCCCTGATGGAACTACACTATCAGTTTGCTAATTACTTAGGACCGTCCATCAACCAAATTGCCCTAAATGCATGGAGGATCTTTATAGAGGCCGAGGTGATATGGGGCCAATTAAGTGAAGGAAATCGTTGCCTTACATTTGGAGAGTTTTTTGTTGCTATAGGCCTCAACAAATATACTCGTCAAAGGGTATCTACAATTTTGTGGCGAGGAAGCTGTCGTTTAGGTTAGTTTCAGACATGCCTGACTCCAATAGGAATTGGAAGAATAGTTACTTTTTTATACAAGGGACGAAATTAGTGTGTGAACCCAAGGAATGGGATAGCATACCCGATGGGTTCGATAACACTTAGGGTGTTTTAAATAACTCTGGTAAGTCGTCAGTGTCCATTTTCTAATTCATCCTGTTAGCTTTGATTATGTGACTAACCTTCTGCTTTTAACTTGTTTTAACACAAGCTCGTTTAAAGATATCTGAGGAGCAGGAGAGTTTCCTTAATCGTGTTTGGGAGATTCCATTCGGGCAGAGAAAGTGGAAGGACTTCGTCACGCTTGACACCTTCCACGCTTTTTGTGGTGGTTTGGAGCCAACAGTTGAAGCTCAACGATTGGATGCTTATGCTCGTCGATGTAAGTTTTTTCTCCTTGCCCTTCTGCTTTTTGGTTATTTATTTTATTCCATCGGTTTCCTAATTCCCTTTGTTGACACATCTCAAAGATGGACATTGGTAGGCAAAGGGCTTTGGTAAGTAAGTCTACCGCTACTCACCTTAAGCAACAAGGGGAGGTGTTGGCTTCTCTTTCAAGGTGATGCCTCCTCCTAAAGTCATTCCCAAGCAGAAGGGCACAGGCAAAGATGATCGTCCTACCAAGAAGGTGATGGGCCACATTGCTAGGGCAAATTAGGAGGATCAGTTGCAAATAGCTCTACCACCTCCTCGTCATGGCGCTAGTAATGACCTAATGATGGCCCAAGGCCTCATCGCCTCTGGCCCCATCTAGAGGCTTGTGAGCCATAAGGAGTATGCCGTCAAGATGGTCAACATAATAATTAAGGACATAAACTTGGATGAATGTGGTGAGCACACCACTAAGGACTTGGGGTTTCTAGTCTCTTCGAACTGGCAAGGGTGAGTATCCATCAGGTTAGCTTTCTTTTTCACCTTTATTTCTTTCTCTATTATAACCATCGTAGTTTTGTAGGCTATGGTAAGGATGAAGGCCCTTCAGGCTAGGTGCAAGACTACAGAGGGCGTGGTTTGTTGCCAACATACCCGTCTGGAATACGAATCAAACCAGCTAAATCAATACAAGGAAGCTGCTCGTATTCTCAACGTTGAGCTAACGGAGAAGAATGCTCAGCTAGAGAAGGCTACTTATCGTTGTGAAGAGTTGGCCAAGGCAAACACCAACATGACGACAAAGCTGGCTGCCCTTCATGAGTAGATAGAGTAAGCTATGGCTGACACCGTGGCAAGGTTTCGAACCTCTCAACCATACTACAATGAGTGTGGTGGCTTTTATGGTGATGGCTTCAATGATTTCCTTAAGCAGTTTGCTACCCTTTACCCCAACCTAGAACAGTCTTAAATGGTAATCGACGATGTCGTTCAGCCAATGCTTGGTGGTGCCAATGCTATTATGAATGAGGCCAACGGTGTCACCAACTTGGTGGAGGAAGAGGTAAAGAGCCTATTGATACCGAGACTGTTGGCTAGAACGTCCTTAATGGCCAAACCATTCCTAATGGTCTGAGTCCTCTCGAAGATTTGTCTGCCCTCGAAGGTTCATCTATTACTAAAGATCAGCCTTCTCCCAATGCTCCCCTGACCTAGCCTTGACATTTTATTTTTATTTTTATATTTTGTAAGGATAATTTTGAGACAATAGAAGGCCCTGTTTTGGGGCTTTATGTATTAACTTTTATCCCTGTCGAGTTTGCCAAGGCTTTTATTATATTTATCATTTTTTTTCATTTGTCACCTTTATTTATTGCTTGTTCCTTTGGTTTTGTATGCCTATTGTGATTGTGGGTATGCCCCCCATCTGTCGTAAGGACTTAACTACTCCTAAGTGATCGCATACCCGTGAGTATTATTGTTACACCTTTTTAACATCCGTCCACCTTGTAGGTAAGATTTATGAATGTCTATAACCAACCACCCACCGGTAATTTTGACCGTTTGTCTGTCCCTTAGATAGGACTTCGAATAATTTGAGCCTGTGGGTAGGACTTAGTAATTTTTGGACCTAGGCACCTATTAGTGTTCAGTGATCTATCCACCCCATAGGTAAGGCTTAATAGATTTTTTGGACTAAGGCACTCGTTGTGTTCTTGGTGATTTGTCCACCCTTAATGTAGCACTTGATAAATTTTAAGATCAAGGCACCCGTCGGTTTCCTTGGTGATCTGTCCATCTCGTAGGTAGAACTTTGGATTTTTGTGATCAGGCACCCGTCGGTCTCCTTTTTCATTCGTCCACCCTGTAGGTAGGACTTTAGGATTTTTGTGACTACGTACTAGTCGGTATCAATGGTCATCCATCCACCTCGTAGGTAGGACTTAGGATTTTGGGGACTTAATATCCTACTTTAACAACATTAAAAAAAAAAAAAAAAAAAAAAAAAAAAAAAAAAAAAAAAAAAAAAAAGGGTAACAACATAGTTTGTAGTTGTCCACTATTGGTTGTATCTCCGTAGGTGATCAGTGTTCCATGGGTGGTGGAGTCTTTGCCGTCGAGGGTCTCCAGGTGGTAGGCCCCCTTTCTATGGTAGTTAACGATCATATAGGGTCCTTACTAGTTAAGGCCAAACTTGCCCTAAATAGGGTCTTTGGTAGCTGTCGTCACCATCCTTAGGATAAGGTCCTCGACCTAAAAGTGTCTAGGTTTGGCCATGGTGTTGTAGTGCTTTTCCATTAGGTCCTAATAAAGCATGATCCTTTGTTCAGCCATTGCCCTAACTTCATCTAGAAGGTCCAATTGTAGGCGCATTCCTGTAGGCACTGGGGTTTTGTTTTTTATAGAGTTGCCACCTAGTTTTTGCAATGGTCTAGGAACCATATAGATAGCATCTTCTTAAGGGAGGACCTTTTTATCTTACTACCAAAGATATGGATTCGGAGTTTAGGTACGTTCTTGGGAAGGTGTTAGGCACCCAAGACCGCCCAACCCTGAGGTTGACTTCCCATCATTGTGTCTTGCATCTTAACCTTATTAAAAACATGTTTAACACTTGTATCTATACTTACACACACACACACATACACATACTAGCATACAACATGGCATCATTCATCCCTAAACACATACATAACTACCCTTTAAACAAAGGAGAGCCAAACCCATATACATGTTTAAAGAAAACCCTAGCAAATGAGAGCCTATCATATCATTCATCTGAAATAGAGGCAACAACTTAAACATGACAATCATAAGATCATATAAAACTTCATGTTCAAGATCAAACATCATACAAAAATGTTCATCACAAAAGATGCATTTTCACGTCAATGCATGACTTAACTTTACATACCTTGTAACAACTTAGCACCTATGGCCTTAATGCATGGACATGTGAATGAATGGCATGACATTAAAACTAAGAGACTCTAATCTAAACATATGATAGCAAATAAACAAACCAACATGTACTCTTAGAAAAGAAACAAAACAGAATAACATGTGAAAGTAAAAGCAAAACAAACAAATAAAAAATTAGGGTTTCTGGGCAGTGACTCATGCTCATAAGAACAAGCCTACTTACGCATAATCAAGCCCGTGTGCGTAAACAAGATTATGCATATGCAATTCTTTGCCCAGAAAATCTAAAAACACAAAAACAGAGCAGAACCTCAAAAGGGGAATTCTAAAAACCTAACATGCATTTTAAGCATACAAAAATGTAAACCTAATCTAGAGAAACATATTAAAACATATTCTAACAAACAAACAAAGCATTAAAGGCAGAAAAAAAATGAAAAAAAAAATGATTAGGGCCAGAAAAGGTCCCAATCAAATAAAATTGACTTTAGGGTATTTTGTGAAAAAACTCCGTTTTGATTCACTATTTTCTAGTGAATCTTAGGTTTTTCTTGTGGGATTTCTGTGTGTTTTGAAAATGTACCATGTAAGACTTTATATAGTGGAAAAAATAGGGGTTTGGAACGGCTCCCAAATGATGTGAGATTCATTTCAAACCTCAGCCATTATTGCAGAAAACTTGTCCTTTTTTATGTTTTTGAAACCCTAGTTGTGTACGCATGCTTTAGCCCATGTATGCAGGTTTCTACCCACGTACGTGGGTCGAGGGCCACTTTTTTCTTTTATTTCCCAAAAATAGATTTTTACTCATTTAAAAGGTTATATTTTCTATTTTAAGACTTCTTAAGTCAATTTGATATCTGATTGGGCTCTAAACTAGCCTTGGGCCTTAGAATTTGAGCATCATTAGGGAACGAGGGCCCGAGTTATAACCGGTACAAAATGTGGTGTCTATAGATTCCCCTCTTTTAATTCATAAGCTTCACTAACAGAATCAAAAGAATAAGAGAGAAAACATTTTGCATCAACGTACGGCTCAGGCCCAACCCATACACATGACACACATCACACATACATGGGGCGGGATGCAACTCCTAAGAGCTGCGTGGATTTGTATGTCCAAAGTCCCATCTTTGTTGCTTAGGAAATGGGCAACAACAAGTTCACTATCCCAAAACCTGTTTTGCCACTTGCAAACAAATGGCAAGTGACTCACTATCCTAGAGTCACTCAAAAAGAAAAACAAACAAGGGCACTCTTCAAGCTAACCCAACAAACAACAAAAGGATATAGTCTTTATGGTGTCCGTTCGGGGCCTTTTGCCTCGAACTTCTCCGGGTGACTTGCTCCTCTTGTCTTCTTTGCTTCTTTCTCTACCTTTTTTGGTGAGGCTCTTGCCTCGGGTTTACCTTGGTCTTTTTTTCTTTCTCTTTTTCTATCTCTGTCTCTACCTTTTTCTACCGCGCATGCATGTTTAATTCCCGGAGGATATGTGCACGAATAGTCTTGATTGCTAGGGCCACTAGGGGTGGTGAAAACTGGCTGAGGAGTGGGTATGTATGGAAGGAATCTTCTGCCTCTTGCTTGAGGATGAGAAACTCGTTGAGGAGTAGTGGAAATGGACTTCTGAGGAGTAGTGCAACTTTGTAGATATGTGATCCATTGGAGAAGAATCTTCTACTTCCTTCATGGTATGCTGAGGACTTTAAGGAAGAATCTTTTGCTTTCTTACTAGGGATGCTCCAGGTGTACTTGATCTACTTGAGAAAGAATCTTCTACTTCCTTATTGGGGATGGTTTAAGTATGCTTGGGTCAACTAGGGAAGAATCTTCTGCCTCCTCAATAGGGATGATGGTTTAGATATGCTTGATCCATTGGGAAAAAATCATTTGCTTCCTTATTGGGGATAGTAATTTAATATGCTTGGGTCCATCGGGGAAGAATCTTCTACATTCTCCATGGGGATAATGTTCTAGATATGCTTGATCCATTGGGGAAGAATCTTCTGCTTCCTTTACTGCTCACTAGGGGTCCTTGGTGACTTTGTGTCTAATTAAGGCAATGTTGAGATTTTTTTTTTCCTTGACCAAACTACACGTAGTTTAGCCATCAGGTGTGTTCCTACCTTTTCATTTTTCCCAACAGTTACCAACTATTTCTTTTTCTTCTTCATTCTCTTCATATTCTTCATAATTCCTCTTTTTTCTTTCTATAAGAACTTCCCTCTTCTCTCTCTTCCTCGCACCATTTGATCCTTTCATTCTTTCAAACTCCCTCATTCTCTCATTTTCTCTCTAAACTCTCTTCATCTTCCCCATTGGCACCCAAGGCCAAGAAGTCCTTTTAAGTCCTTTCCTCTAATGCATTTCACCTTACCTACTAGAGTAGGGCAGTGAGATTGATGGGGCTTGCACCATTGACATACCGGCCAAAGAATCACAATCCCATGGCTGAATCTGTAAGTTTTTTCAAACTTTTCTCATTTTCAGGTTTCTTTTTAATCTTCCATTTTGATGTGTTTTGGCATGTAAATGCTTGGGTTTTGTCATGGGATGGGTTTAGATGAAAACATGACACATTAGGAGGGGCAGGAACATGTTTAGGATTGATTTTGGGTAATATATGCTGGAAAATGTTGAAGGACTCTTCCTATTTGTGCTTTTGCGTGCGTAGACTCGAGCATGTGTGCGCAGCTTGGATTTATGCGAACACAACTCTGTTTTTGTATACGCAGGTTTGTTCTTAAGGGTCTGCGTATATGGGAATGGGCCTACATACGCGGGGTCCTGTTTGCATACTTGGGCTTTGACCCGCGTACATGAGACGCCTAGTAGAGGCCTAAATCTACCCCCTTTTCACTTCTATTTCAACTATTTCACTTCTATATGCATCCTAGCACCCCATTTTGTCATTTTTGCATATGAACATCCCTGCATCCTTCTTTTTATCTTTATTCTTGCATCGAAAACACTATTTCTCATCATTAGTGCTTGAATCAAGAATCTAATGTTATCTTCTTCCTTTATGGTCCGCATCCTGTTATGTTGGTAGGGGAAACACCAATAAGGTGGTGGAGTGGTACAACCTTCTCGCCCCTAAAACTAGGGCCTATATCCGAGAAGCGGGCTTCGAGCCTATTATTGGCCTTCGTCTAGAAAGGTTCGCGAGTGGTAACTTAGTGCAATGCCTTATTGAGAGGTGGTGGGATACTACTCACACCTTTCATATTGCTAAGTGGGAGATGACGGTGACTCCCTACAACTTCTACCGCATAACAGGCCTTAGCTTTGAAGGAGCTATCATCAACTTTGATGGCATGTCAGGCATCCAACTGGGTCTTGACATGTTGGGGAGGAAGTATTCTATTGAGACTATCCGCTACTTTGACTTGGTGTCAGATTACATGCTTCTCCTATAGAGGACTATGGACGAGCATGTTTGTATGGCTGGGGCCTTGCTTCTACACTTGTTGGGAGCTTACCTCTTCGTCAATGGTGGGCAAATGATGTCCTTGAGGTAATTAACCCGTTTTCGGGATTTTATTGAGGCACGGAGGGCCAATTGGGGGTAGGTATGTCTTGCCAATCTTTATTCTACACTTAACACTCTTAGTTGGGACACCCTGTGGTAGCTTATGGGGCCTTGGTGTTGGAAAATCTGGTTTTGTATCTCATACAAAACACACAGCGGAAGCAACAACCATGGATCTACTTCAATAATGAAAGATAACATGTAACCATGAATTTTAGAATAAAGAGCAAAAAGCGTATCTTGATGCAGTGAATTTCAAAACATAACTTGAGAATACCTTCAATCTTTATCTCAATTCCACATGAAGCCCAAGATGTGTGGTCTCTCAATCAGTCTTTTGTACATAAACTCTCAAAGAAAAAACCTTCTTTTTCTCCTTATGGAGAAAAACTGATTTCTTTTCTTTTCATCATACGTACGTTTTACTATTCTCATAGTTTCATTATATAATAACTCTTATTAAATAATAACTGATTATCTAATTTGGGTTAGCCTTTTGGGCCTACCCAATTGGGCTTTAGTTTGTGGCTTGAGATGGGACCAAATGGAACAAATAAAACTCTAGCTCCAATGGGCCTTAGACTTTTCTGTCAACTCTTGACAAGTCCAAAGTTGCCATTAATTATATTCAATACCACTATAAGAATATAATTGCACTCTAGGCCTTATTTATAAATTATATCCCAAGACTTTATTATACATACAACCCCTTTATAAAAATATTTGTAGTAATACAAAGTCATAAAATAGACTGCCACTTTGAAAATTACTACATCTTAATCCTTGAGTACCCAGTTTAATCCTTTATGTTATTCTTCATATATTTATGAAATCCAATTTCATAAATATATACTTTAGTAACTTCTTACTAAAATGGTTAGGCCTAACACTCTGAATAACTAAACCCATTAAACTTATCTCAAGGGAATATTTTATATCTTCGCTAAGAGATTATGAATTCCATCTTAAGGGTGTGGTGTCAACTGGTGGGTAAGGATAACCCACAAATTCCGATGGATCCTCCTGAGTTCATGCTTGCCCTACACTCCATGACCAATGCTGAGTACAGCTCATGGGGGAATGGCATTCCTTATGCCGGGTGGCTCTTTGAAGGATTGGACTATGAGGAATTCAACATCACCCACCTTATGCCTTCCCTTAATATTCAAGTATATGCTCAATCCCTTCTTTTTCTTTTCCTTTTCCTTTTCCTTGTTTGTCATGGCTTTTAATGATGGAAAACGTGTAGCAAGAGGAGCCTACTGCCGATGAGCTAATTAATCCTACACATCTACCTTGGACAGTTTATGGTTACAGCCTTGTTGGCTTTGCTCGGGAGCGCATCGTGCCCCCCAATCCCAATGTTATGGGCTACCCTTTTCCTCCCAACAATCCGGCAGTGAGTTCTTCCTTCCCTTTGTTCTTTCTCTTTTTGCCATTTCTCTCTTTCTGGTTCGGTCACTAACCCTTCTTTCTTTGAATTGCAACCCACTATCCAAGAGCATGAGGACTTGGTATGGTTGGTTAGGAATCTCAAGCTGGAAGGGACCAACTATTCAAGGAACTTGTACATTCCTAGAGGGGTGGCCTACCCAGGCAGTGGTGGTGATGATGATGATGATGATGATGATGATGATGATGATGATGAAGGTGATGATGAGGATTTGGAGGTGTCTCCTAGCTATCAGCTAAGGAAGAGGCATCACCATTGATTACCTGCAGTCAAGACATATAGGCATACATCACACAGCTTTCTATACAACATTGCTTCTCTGATGCTTGAAATATTATGCTTGGAATATGCTCTGGATAACCCTTAAGGTCATAGGAACCTTAGGAATGCCTTAGAGTGAAAAAACCATGCTCAAAATAGGGGAGAATGGGCTTCTGCCAAGCATCGTGCATACATGGGGATGGGCCTGTGTACGTAGGGTTGACCTTACGTACATGGGTCGCGAATTAGAGGAAACCCTAACCACCCTACTTAAGTATAAAAGTAGTCATTTGAGTCCAAAACCCTCGCCAACATATCTTCAACCTAGAGACCCCCTTTTTAAGGTCCCCCAATGGCAAAAAACTCTCCATTCGATGTCTTGGCTTGGATTAGAAGGCTTGGTCCAAATTTCAAGTATTCCATCGCCCCCTATAGCCTTTCATATGTCTTTCCATACCAACAAATTAAGGTGGATGAGCCTCTTCTTTGTGCTGTTGCCAATTATTAGGTCCCTAATCAGCATGTTTTTCGCTTCAATGGAGTAGAACTATGCTCTACTATCAAAGAATTTGGTGCCATCATAGGTGAACCAAAGATTGACGATCTCATCTTCCTTACCATGGATGGGGATCTTCCCTCCTTGCTGCGAATTGTGTTTGGCATCCTTTCTGCTATGACAAATAGGTGGTGTGTCTTTGGCAAACTTAACCTTAGGTTGGTTTTTAAGTATTTTTTCGATTCAGGCCTTCCTGTTGGTGAGAGGCCACATTCATACTTTCTTCGTGCCTCTTTCTTATGTTCTCTTGCAAGGTATTTCTTGGTTTAAAATTCATATTGTGTGGACCTCTAAATGTGCACGGTGGCTTATGAGCTAAAGAAAAGTAACCCGATGGGCTTGATCTTGGCGAAAACCCTCAATGGTTTGGATGCCTTTCATAGGAAGGAAGCAAGTTTCTTTGTGGGAAGTCATCTTCTTCTTCAGTTATAATCCTTAACTCTTGCCTAGGTTCTCAACCTAGCGAGATTCTTTTAATTTTTGCATGGGTTTCCTTTCGGTTTTCAATCTATCAAGTAACCTTATATTGTCTTTCATCATTATTTTAATTTTTTCCTCACTCATACTCTCTCTTCTCTTTATTTTTTTTCTCTCTCTTCTTCTCCTTCACTTTCTTTTTTCTCCCTCTTTTTTTTTTCTTTTTTTTTTAAAAAATATGGCTATAAGAAAGGCTTTGGTTGCTTCAACCTCACACCGTACCCCTCAGCACCTACCTCCCTAGCCATCTCAAGGACCACTGACATCATCAAAATGACATGAGCTTCGAGGCATACATGGAGCTTATGGGTCACATCAAGGAGACCAACATTTAATGGGTCTTGAAATGGTGGCACATCTCTAGCATGGTCCATAGTTGCTACAATGACTATTGTGTGCCTTTAGTTGGATTTCGTTGCTGCTCATACTACCCTACTTGTCATATCTTAAGGCAATTTGGAGAACGTCAAGGAGCTCCTGTGATGAAGGTGCCTTCCATACCGAGGTGTTTACCAATAGGATCTTGGGTAGGATTAGTGAGGCTTGGCCATGCCATAGGGTGATAAAAGGCATTTCTCCTCCTCGATACATTTATCCCACTGCGAGGTACAAGCAATGGTTGGAGGATGGCATGAAGTGGATTCTAAAGGATGAGAAAACTTACATAAAGACTAGCAAGAAAGCAAGAAGGGCAAAGTAACCACCTTGATATGCCCCATATTTTACTTTCCACACTTTTTTGACTCACATGTTTTTGTTTTTGAATTTAATAAAGGATTGGAATGTTATCCCATATGAAAACAATTATATCATCTTTTAATTTGAGCAATAAGAGAATAACTTTTTTATTATCTTTGCTTATTGTCATCTCATATTTCTTTTCTTTCTCCTTTTCCATGTAACTTTTGCCTAGATTGCCCTTTCAGGTTTTCAATCTACTGGGGGTTCTCTTGCCATAACTTTTGCCTAGGCCGCCCTTTTAGGTTTTCAAGCAAGCAAGCTTTTTTTCTTTTTTCTTTTTTTCTTTAAATGTTGTATTTCCTAAGCCTATACATGTTAATTAGGCAAAGCATCTCTTCCCCATCCAAATATGTGATCCTTGTAGCACCTCCAGACATGATTTTCTTAATGATAAAAGGTCCAGAACACCTTGGCTTCATCTTTCCTCTTGGGTCAAAATTCCCATCTCTAAGCACCTTTAGGACCAAGTCCCTTTCTTTAAGGTTTCTCGGTTCCACTCTCTTATTGAATGCTCTAGCAATCCTTTTTGGGTACCCTTGTGCATGATATTGTGCCATAACCCTCTTCTCATCTATCAAGGCCAATTGTTCATGTCTCGCCTTAGCCCAATCCTGTTTAAGTACCGCCTTACTACCATAAACAAAAGAGTAAGGTGTTGCCCCAGTCGACGCACAAATAGAAGTTCTATAACCCCATAAGGTAAACGGAAGCTTTTCGACCCAATCTTTGTATGTCACTACCATCTTGGCTAGGATATTCTTCACATTCTTTTTACTTGCTTCAATGGCCTCATTAGCTTATGGTCAATATAATGAAGACTTGTGATGCTCAATGTTGTACAACTTCATAATCCTTCGAACCTCCCCCTCAAAGTCAGAACTATTATCAGAAATGATATCTTGGGGCACCATAAACTGACATATGATGTTGTTTTCTAAGAACTGAGCCACATGCTTAGCCTTCAGTACGGAGTAGGAGGTTGCCTCCACCCACTTGGTGAAATAGTCAATTGCCACCAGAATGTATTCATGCCCATTTAAAACCTTAGGAGATATCCTCCCAATCACATCTATACCCTAAACTGAGAATAGCCATAGAGAAGTCATGTTATACAACTCACTAGGTGGTACATAGTTCAAATTGGCATGTGTTTGCTAATCATGGTAACTCTTCACATAGTCCACACAATTAGCCTCCATCGTATTCCAGTAGTATGCTATCCTTAGGAATTTCTTGGCTAACATTCTTCCATTCATATGAGGGCCAAAAATCCCTTGATGAACTTCTTCCATTACCTTTTTGGCTTCTTCCTTCTTCAAACAACGAAGGTGTATACCATCGTAGGACCTTTTATAGAGTTGTCCTCCACATAGGATGTATTATGTTGTCATTATCCTAATAGAACGACGTTCTCTCTTATTGGCATCATTTGAATATGCTTCTAGTTCCAAAAACTTCATGATGTCATAGTACCACAGAACTTCCTCTTCCTCTATGGTCATTACTGAAGCTTTGGTTTTCCTTTTGTGCACTTCCTTATAAATTTGCTCAATCTCCAAGGGTCATGTCCACCTCCCTTGGGCATTTCAATCATGGAGGCAAGGGTAGCTAAGGCATCCTCGAATTAATTTTGGGCTCTAGGGATGATTGTGTATTCAACCTTGTCAAAGGTCTTGGTCAAGTCCTCCAAGTATTGTTGATAAGGTTTCAAGGGTTCCTCTTTCACCTTCCACAACTTTTGTGCTTAGGCTATAACAAAGTTGGATGTCCAAAGGACTTTGGCCTCCTTTACCCTCAACTCTCAAAGAGCTTCCATTTCGGCAATACAAGCCTCATATTTATCCATGTTATTAGTTGCTTCAAAGTTCAACTTGAATGCCAAAGGTATGTGAGATCCCTCAGGAGTGATCAAGAGTATTCCTATCCCATTCTCTTATTGGTATACAACTCTGTCAAAGTACATCTTCCATGTCCCTAACTCAACATCCAAAACGTCCTCGTCTAGAAAGTCTTCTTTACCATCTTCCCCCTCTATAGGATTCTTGATACAAAAATCTGACACGACATTCCCTTTAATAGTTTTTTGAGCCATATACTTCAAATCGAATTCTGCCAACAAGGTCAGCCATCTTGACAATCTTCCACTCAAAATGGGTTTCTCAAAGAGATACTTCAATGGATCCATTCTTGCTACCACCCATATTTGAAAAGATAAGATGATATGTCTCAATTTCTGTATAGCCTAAACAAATGCAAAGCATGACTTTTCTATGGGAGTGTACCTAGTCTCATAATCATGGAACCTCTTGCTCAAGTAGTATATAGCCCTCTCATTCTTGTCATCATCTTCTTGTGCAAGCATACTTCCAACCGCATCCCCTATGATGGAGAGGTATAGGAGTAGGGGTTTTTCATGTTGTGGAGGCACTAGGATAGGTGAGTGGAAGAGATCTTCCTTGACAAGTTTAAAGGCTTTTTGGCACTCATCATTTCAAGTATGTGGTTTATTCTTCCTTAGGAGTTTAAAGATGCACTCACAAGTGAAAGTGAGCTTGGCAATGAATTGATTAATGTATTGTAATTGACCCAAGAAACCCCTTATCTCTTTCTCACTTTTGGGTGGTAGCATCTCCAATATGGCTGGATGGATTAACTTCTATCCCACTACCACTCACTATGAAGCCTAGCAATTTTCTAGCGGTTGCTCCAAATGTACACTTTTGTGGGTTCAATCTTAGCCTATACTCTTTAATCCTCTCAAAGAACATCCTCAAGTTTACAGTATGGCTTTCTCTATCCTTGGATTTCACTATGATACCATCGACATACACATCTACCTCATTATGCATCATATCATGTAACAAGGCTCTAGCCATCCTTTGGTAGGTTGCCCCAGCATTCTTAAGGCCAAATGACATCATCGTGTAACAATAGATTCCTCATTCTGTTGTGAAAGTGGTTTTGGTTATATCTTTGGGAGCCATCTTGATTCGGTTGTACCCCAAGAAACCATCCCTGAAAGACATCAAGGCACTTCCCACCGTGTTATCCACCAAGACATCAATGTGAGGGAGAGAAAAATCATCCTTACGACTGTTGGTTAAATCTGGTTTTGTATCTCATACGAAACACATAGCGGAAGCAACAAACAAAGATCTATTTCATTCATGATCGATAACTTGCACTATATAAATTTCAGAATTTAAGAACAAGATAGCGTACCTTGGTGTAGTGAAATTCAAAACAAAAGATTATAAGTACTTGAGAACACTTTTAATCTTCACTCCAATTCCACTTTACGCCCAAGAAGTGTGGTCTCTCAATCAATTTCCAAGGGAGAATAATTGAGTGGTTTCACTCGCACATACACACCACTTCACAATGGTGTCTCACTTTTTCTCTCATAAAAATTCTGTATGTCTCTCCCTTTATATATAACTGATTATCTAATTGGGCCGGCCTATTGGGCCTTTCCAATTAGGCTTTAATGTGTAGCTTGGAGTGGGACCAAAAGGACCAATAAAACACTAGCTCTAATGGGCCTTGGGCTTTTCTGTCAACTCTTGACAAGTCCAAAGTTACCATTAATTATATTTAATACTACTATATAAATATAATTGCACTCTAGACCTTATTAATAAATTATATTCCAAAACTTTATTATACATGCAACCCCTTCATAAAATATTAGTAGTAATTCAAAGTCATAAATATAGACTGTCACTTTGAAGATTACTACGTCTTAATCCTTGAGTACCCGGTTTAATCCTTTTAAGTTATTCATTATATATTTATGAAATCCAATTTCATAAATATATACTTTAGTGATTTCTTACCAAAGTGGTTAGGCCTAACTCTCTGAATAACTGAACCCATTAAACTTATCTCAAGGAAATATTTTATATCTCCTTTAAGAGACTATGAATTCCATCTTGAAAATATTTGTTCCATCAACACTAAATGTGGCTGCCCAACATACTGAAGTTTTGACCGTTACTTTAGATCTCACTCCTGATATATCAAAGCAACCTACACTTCATGATTAGGTCCATTATTCTCTCAGGATTAAGAGTTCATGCAAATATAAGTCGTGAGATTTATTATTCAATTGACAGTCGTTAGGAGAATAATAAATCTAACAGCGGTCCAGTTCAATATGTCTTAACTCTTAAAACATATTAACACATCAACTAGAAATCTCCACTTCCATAATCAAGACAAATCATCTTAGTTGATATGTTATAGTCTTCGCAAATGAAATGCCCAATTTCATCACCGACTATGAACTAAAATTCTGAGTTTACAAAGAACTTGTGACTTATATCTTCTGTGACTAAATTACATAAATCACATACTATGCATCTCATGGACTAAATGATAATGTCCGAATATTCTTGTTACCATTATTTTGGTAATAATAAAACAATTTTATTAATTACAATATCAAGTAATACATCATGTCATACATAATGTCATACATAATATCATACATAGCATCATACAATAGGATTTAAGGGCACTAATCCCAACAACGACATGCCTTGTTCAAGTCCCTAAAATCCACACACATCCTCACCTTCCTATCCTTCTTAGGTACAGGCATGACATTGGCTATCCATTCGACTTGTTGTACGGGTTTGATGGACCCTACCTTTAATTGCTTAGCAACTTCCTACTTGATTTTTAAGAGCCATTCGGTCCTCATTCTTCTCAGTTTTTGTTTGACGGGTACAATGTGATCATGAGTATCAATGTGATGTTGAGCAATCTCGGGGTCAATTCCAGGCATATCTTCATAGGACCATGCAAACACCTCTTGAAATTCTGTGAGGAGTTCTTGAAGATCTTTTCTTTCTTTTTCATTTAGAGTTGAGCCAATTTTAATTAAGCATGGATTCTCATCATTGCCCAAATTAATAGTTTCAAGAGTTGGTTCCATAGGTTCAATTTTCTTTTCCAGTTGTTTATCAATTTCATTTTCAAATTCATTTGAATCATTTAATTGTAGAATTTCAATGTTATGGGACACATCAAAGTAAGCCAAATCATAATTCATCTTATTGAAAAGTACATTTGAACTTGCATTACAAAACCTTTTACCCATGTTTTTAAAAAACCCAACCTAAGTCCAATTATTAATAGGCCCCACAATAGGCATGATTAATTTGGAAGGATCACTTGGCTCTTCAAATTGGTGATTGCGAACACGTCCCCACTCGTCTTCATCATCATCTTCATTGCTTCAGCATCCATGTAGTTCACCCAATCAACCTCTTCTTGTATCTCTTTGATCACCACGGTAGACTTCTCCTTAAAGGTGAGCTTTTCGTTAAAGAAAATTTCCTAACCTAGATACCCTTTCCATCCTTGCCTACCCAAGGTTTGAGGAAGCCACAATAAGGGAAGTTTCCCCCTTCCTTTGTGAAGTTCCCATTGAGAGTTCCAAGATTTTTCTTAATTCCGTTACAGCCTTCAAAGACTAAACCTTCCCTAGTCACTTAATTCTGGACATTGAGGAAATCGACTACCCCTTTTCCTCCTTTCCCAAAGCCCATTCCAGGCTTGTATCCCATTTTCTTCATACCTTTCATCCTTTAGCCCATAGTCAACCATATTCACGAACTCAAAGCCACTTATTTGAAGATCACTTCCTCCTTCCTCGAGTCCATAAAACAGTGCTAGAATTTCACCATCTCCAAGCACTATGGGGATCCCTCCTTTCCATGGGATCTCCATCTTTTGGTGTAATGAGGAGGGGATTGCCCCATTGGGATGAAGAAAAGCTCTTCATAAGAGAAGGTTGTAATTTGAGGTGATATCCATGACATGAAACTCCACAACAGTTTCCGTTGGCCCAATCTTGCAAAGAGCCTTAAAAGTACCCATAACTTTCCTTGAAGGGTTGTTATATGCCCTTTCGGTCAAGGGAGAAGGGATGATAGTCTCCATATCTAGGCCAATAGTGAAGGCAGTCCTAAAAGGACAAACATTCAAAGTGGACCCATTGTCAATAAGTACCATCAAAACCTTGTCACCCATGCATTCAATGGTGATTTGCAGGGGTCTAGTGTGAGTGGCTCCTTCAGGAGGGAGACCTTCATCAGAAAAGGCAAGGAGGGGGTGCGATGAGACCTCAACTCCCATGAGAGAAAAAACTTCTTGTGGTGTAGTTTCTATAGGTACTTTTTCCCATTCAAGGCATCTAAGAGAGCTTTACGATGCTTTTGAGAGGCCATGAGTAAGCCCTATATGGACACATGAGCTTAGGTATTCTTCAATTGCATTAAGACCCTATTTTCTTCTTCGTCTTCTTTTCCTTTAGGTTCCGTGAGCTCGAACCCTTCCCCTAAATCTCTACTAGGATTATACTTTTCCAAAAATGATGGTTTGTAGTGCTTCCCACTCCTATTGATATTTGCTACATTGTCCTCCAAGACCCTTTTCCTTAATTTCGTCATTCCTTTGGGAAGTATTCCCCACACTACTACCACTTCCTTTAAGGTTTCATCTTCTTCATCCCATATTTCTTGGACTTCTACGGCATTGATATTGACATTTGTAGCTTCTATCAACTTTGAGCAATCCCATTCATTCTCATCTATTTACACCCAATTTTGATATGGAGAAAGAGCCTTATGGTAATTGGGTAAAGGGTTCTTTCTAATGTTGGGATTTGGGAGGGTTCCATTGTCTATGACGTCTTGTATTACGTGTTTTAGGCAGAAGCAATTGACGGTCTTGTGGCCAGATTTTTGGTGGTAGTGAAAATATTCATTGAGGTTCCAAGTGGGAGGTATGGGATTAGGCATGGGTGTAGGGTCTAAAGGTTTAATGAATCCTTTGAAGGATAGGTTTTCATATGCTTCGGTGAGGGTCATACCTAGGTCAGAGAATTCTCAGCGAGCTTTCTTTGGGTAAGCTAGTGTTTATTGGGGTATGATGGCACTTACATTTACGGGATTGGGTGCTTTAGGGGTGGTTGCTCCCCCCCTCCCCCCCCCCCCCCCCCCAATTTGTTTTTTTGATTGAAGGCTTACTTTCACCTTTCTCCAATTGTCCATTGTTGATGGTGTCTTCGATTCTTGTCCCGCAATCACATAAGTCTCCAAATGAGCTAATAGGAGATGACAAAAGCCTACTATTATAAGCCGGAAGCAAGTTCTATATGATCATGTTGATTTGGTCCTTCTCATTTGGCCTATTGACCATTCTAGACGCCTTGGTCTTCCGTCTTCAAAAAATGTCTCCCCTACACCTTGTTTGGTAGTCTCCAAATCCCTTAGAGTCACATCAATCATGGCGTTGAAGATGAATTGGTCTACAAACAACTCCACTAGTTCGTTCCACACCTTAGTTTTGCTTGGATCAAGGCTATAGTACCACATTGATGCACCTCCCATGAGTGAGAGGGAAAATGCATGCAAAGTTTGCTCATCTAGCCCCTTCATTTTAGAAATGCTTACGTATTTTCTTACATGTTGCTTCGGATCCCTAGTCCCATCAAACTTTTCCGCATTGAAAATATTAAACTTGGGTGGCAATGCAATAGGAGCCTTTGAACTCACTCCTTCCATGTTATAGAGGTAATCATCCATCCCTTGTGCTTTGCAAAAGGCGAGTTGCATTTTCTCCATCTTTTCCTTCATGGCCATGGTTTCATGTGGTGAGCTTCTCAAATTGCTTGTTCCTTTCACATTTGTCTTTGTCCTTTTCATTCTATTCTTCCATTTCCTCATCATCATCATTGATTTCCACATGTGACGACTTCTTGAGCTTAGATTCCTCCAACCTAGTGAGGCACCCTCCCATTTTCTTAAGGGCCTCTCCATGTTCATCCAAAGCCTTAAGGATTTTTTGTGCCATTGAGTCTTCCATGGAGGTAGTCATTGTTTCTTCTTGGTGTGTGTCCTTAATCTTAATCAAATGCTTTCTCTTCTCTCGAATCCAAATGGGAGTGGGGACGTGCTTTCTTGACTTTGATGGTGTAATGATGCTCGAAAAGAAACCTCATTTTCATTAAGTTCATGTCCCAATTAAAGGTTTAATCCTTTTTTTTTAGATGTCCTTAGGAAATTTTTAGGTTCATTTTAATGAAGGCCCAATTACAGTATCACTCCCTTCCCTCTCATGGATTTTTGCCCCTTATTTCATTGGGTTTTGGTTCATTTACAATGAAGCTCTCATCTTACTCTCATGGGCTTTCATTAGAATACACTTAGAAATTTTCAACCTTTTGTCTTAAACATGGGCTTACAATATATTCATTGCCTTTGGGCTTTTCATTTTTATTTATCATTTTATCATTTTTTTTAAACAGCCTTTTAGCTAGAATAAATTGTAGCCTTCCTCTCAGAGTCCATGGAGTTCTCATCATTTTGGGCCTAGGCATACAACAAAGAGGCCCAAGATTAGGGAAGTTCATGTCAGCTTTGTAGGATTTTGGATGCTAAGTCCATAGCATATTCATTACCTTAGGCCCAAAGTCCTCTTTTTCGAAAGGGCTTTTTCCACTTGGGCCTATGATAGCAATTAGGCTATGGTTTTATAAACCTTTCAAGTTAAAATATACCTTTGGGTTTAGGGACAAGCCTCTTATATATGAGAACCTCTTTTCTTTTATGCCATAACATCTTTAGGGTATACCATAGCTTTAGGGCCATTCCTTCCATTTTTACATCTTTTATTTGTTTTTTAGAATTAGGTGAACACATGATATATGGTTGAACAAACAAGAGATATAAAGGGTACCTTTGTGATAGGATCTAGGATCTCTCTAGTATGGGTAGGCTACCAAAAGTTAAAGGGATAGATAAGTATGTCACTCACAACTTGGTGGGCTATGATTCCAACTGAAGGCCTAAGTGGACCCCATAGTGGATTGGTAGCAAACCTTTAACGTACTCAAAGCCCATTATAGGCAATGGCACCCATTGTGAGTTAGTCAAATGAACTTTAGAAGATTTGGGCTCAAATGGAGCCTTCCATCTTCCTACTCCAACCAAAGTTAAGAGACAAAAGAAACCAAGTGATGTGTGTGCAAACAATTAGTGAAATAGTTTTATCAAGGTTAAGAAATAAGACACATAGGAATTAAATTCATTATCTCCAGTAGAGTCGCCATTGTGGGCACAAGGGGATTTTTTTTTAATGGAGTCACCACCTAGTTTTTGCAATGGTCTAGGAACCATATATATTGCATCCTCTCGAGAAAGGATCTTTTGATCTTACTACCAAAGATATGAGTGGAAGTTTAGGTACGTTCTCGGGAAGGTGTTAGGTACCCAAGACTGCCCTACCCTAAGGTTGGCCCCCATCATTGTGTCTTGCATCTTAACCTCATTAAAAACATGTTCAACACTTGTATCTATACTCACAAACACACTAGCATGCATCTAAGCCTACAACATGGCATCATTCATCCCTAAACACATACATATCTACCCTTTAAACAAAAGAGAGCCAAACCCATATACACATTAAAAGAAAACCCTAGCATGTGTGAGCCTATCATATCACTCATCTCAAACAGAGGTAGCGACTTAAACATGGCAATTATAAGATCATATAAACCTTCATGTTCAAGATCAAACATCATACAAACATGTTCATCATAAAAGGTGCATGTTCATGTTGATGCATGAATTACCTTTACTTACCTTGCAGCAACTTAGCACCTATGGCATTAATGCATGGACATGTGAATGAATGGAATGACATAAAGGGTAGAAAATGCAGTGTCAACAATTCACTCTTCATTCCTTTTCTCATCATGGTGGGCTACCCTGTAGCTGGTTAATCCAATTTCTGTTGGGATGACAGCTTCACTCCCAAATACAAGGCAGAAGGCTGTTTCGCCTATAGGTGTACGAGTCTTTATTCGATATGCCCATAACACACTTGGTAGTTTGTCCAGCCATAACTCCTTTACTCCCTTGAGCCGAGTCTTGATCATCTTGAGTAAGGATCAGTTTGTAACTGTTCGGACATATGTGATTCACTTGTTAGGAACATATGTCACTATTTTATATAATTGACTAATCCTTTGACAAAACACACTTTACTTGTATTTGGGTAGATCTAGGATGTGTTTAATACTTTAAGAAACTTTGTTTCAAGATCAAGTGTTGAAGCCATGCAAGTCTATCCAAGATTCAAGTTTGAAAAGTGCCTGTCATTAAAGCTCAACAGCTAGCCATCTATCGAGCTTGAAAAGCTGATCCAGCCCCGTGGCTCGACAGCAACTTGATAGATAGCCATTTGTCAAGGTTTATGAAAAAATAAAATTTAGTTTTGTTTTGACTCCAATCTGTGATTATATGTTTGGGCTTTCTTTTTTCACAACCCTAGACATATAAAAGGATTATTTTAAGGGCCATCAAAGATAGACACAAGTTGCATAAGTGTTGAGCAAAGTTTGTTCAAGCAATTTGTGAACAGAAACAAAATTTACCCTAATTCATATTTTTTTGTGAAGAAGTTGCTATGTTTGTGCACCGTAGGGTTTTGTAACCAAGCATCTTCTTGATCTTCATCGTGTGATGAACTGAAGAACTTTGCAGCCAACAACCTTCTCTAGTTGGTGATTGAAGTTGTGTACTGGAATCTGCGCAATTGGTTAGTCATGTACTGGGAGTGTTGAGCAAAGTTTGTTCAAGCAATTTGTGATCAGAGATAGAATTTACCCTAGTTCATTTTTCTTGTGAAGAAATTGCTGTGTTTGTGCACCGTAGGGTTTTGTAACCAAGCATCTTCTTGATCTTCATCATGTGATGAACTAAAGAACTTTGCAGCCAACAACCTTCTCTAGTTGGTGATTGAAGTCATGTACTGGGATCCGCGTAATTGGTTAGTCACATACTGGGAGCTGTGCATTACAAGGAAAGATTGTCACTACAGAACATGTCTAATTGGGTATTGAGGTAAGGGTTCAACTGTAGGTTGGTATAAAGTACTAGGATTCCTTTACTTGTAACCGCTTGTTGTGATACTAGTATATTCTCGGGAGTGGTGACCTTAAAATCACCTGGTGGGGGTTTTTTCCATATAGGTTTTTCCTATTTGTTAACAAATCATCGTGTCAATTTATTTTCCGCTGCATACTTAGTTTAATTGGTGATTTGTTTGTGCTACCACGCTTATTGTATGTTAATTTGATAAATTAATAAACTTGGCTAATTAATCAATTAATTCATCACAAGGGGTCAATACATTCTTGGCCTATCAAGTGGTATCAGAGCAGGCACACTCTGATTAGGGTTAATCTTTGCTGTGTGATCCATTGACCTCTATTTGTCATGGATAAAGGACAATCTCTTATTATACCTCATTTATTTAATGACATTAACTATGCATACTGGAAAGTACGCATGAAAGCTTTATTGCAGTCTCTAGATGAGAAGGTGTGGCAAGTTGTAGAAATTAGCTGGACCAAGCCAAAGGAAGCGTTGGCCGATTGGGATGATGCTAAGATTAAGGCGGCAAATTTCAACAGCAGAGCATTGAATGCCTTATTCAATGCGGTCACCAATGAGGTGTTTAAGAAGATATCCTCCGCTAACACTACAAAGGAAGCATGGACCATTCTCTAGACAACCTATAAGGGAACAAAGGCTGTCAAGGACTCGAAACTTCAAAGGCTCACTACTAGCTTCGAAGAGACTAAGATGGAGGAGGATGAGTCGTTCGATGAGTTCTATACCAAGCTCAAGGACATAGTGAACTCAACTTTTAAGCTTGGGGAAACTATTCCTGAACCCAAGATTGTGAGAAAGGTGCTCAGATCTCTACCCGAGAGATTCCATGCCAAGATCACCATGATTGAGGAATTAAAGGACATTGACAAGATTCCTCTGACAGAGCTGGTTGGTAATTTACAGACCTATAAGTTAGGTTTAACAAGAATTGGCAAGTCGAGTAAGGGTAAGAGCATGGCATTGAAGGCCAACAACAGTGATACTGATGATTTTTCAGATGATGAAGATTCTAAGATGAAGTCCTACATTACAAGGCAATTCAAGAAGTTCATGAAGAATGCCAATGGGAAGGGCTTCGACAAAGACCGTAAGCAATCTAGCTCCTCATAGTTCAAGGGCCAAGATAAAGGGAAGAAGGATGCTTGGGATGGCAGTCAGTACACTGTTCTTTCAGGACCAAAGTGCTTTGGGTGTCAAGGTTTCGGTCATATGAAACAAGAATGCCTTACATATCTCAAGACCATTGGGAAGAGCAAGGCACTTACTGCTACCTTGAGTGACACCAAGCCTGAGGATGATTCCGAAAATGAGGATGACAGAATCCTAAATGCCTTCCCAGCCACTATCAATCCTACTGAGGGGATTGTTGAAGATGTGGATGAAGAAGAGGAATTGGTGGAGTCCAAGTTTGAGAAGATAGATGAACAAGATGACATCCACACAGCCTATGCAAAGTTATACAAAGTCTCAGACAAGCATGAGAAGTTGTATAGGTTGACCACCAAGAAGCTTAGTTATGTGGAGCTTGAGTGTGAAGAGCTTTCCACAAAGTTTGATGAATCCAATTAAACTATTCGAGTACTGAGGTTTAAGAATTAAATTCTTGGTTGAGAAGATCAAGAAGCTTGAGGTAGAACTGTTCTAAGTCAGAGCTCAACTGGAAAGGACTTCAAGTGCTAAGCTTGATGAAATGCTCAGTCTTTAGAAATTTACTTCTGATCGTACTAGTTTAGGGTATGATTTCTCTTCTCCTAGTATTGCTTCTACTAGTTCTACTATTTTTGTTCCTCCTGCTAATAATGTTGAAATTGAGAACACTAATGTCAAAACTGATTTAGCTAGTGAGAACATAGACAATGGTAAATCTATCTTAGGAGCACCCCTTAAGCAGGATAAGAAAGAAGTTAAAAACCCTAGGGCTAAGAAGGCTAACTCTTAAAAGTCTAAACAGAAGAAGTAGCATCTCTGTTATCACTATGGAGCAGCTGACCATACTCGACCTAATTGCTATAAGTGGCTAATCACTCAATAGAGCAACGGCATGATTGCATCAAGAAACTAGAATTAGTTTCCATCCTCGTTTGCTCCTCTTAAAGATTTTCTCAAAACCCTCATGTTCCTTTTGAACTTGAATGGTTTCAATTCTTCCTCCTCACTGCCGGATCAAGGGTTACTAGACGGAAGGGTTCTTCCAAGGTGTGGAAGGAAAAGGGTTCCAAGTGATTCTATCACTGTTTCTCTCTCTCCCTTTTTTTTTTTCATTACTTGTGTGTTTTGATTTAAAGATTTGAGTCATACACCTCCAGCGCGTTGGTTGGATGAGCCATCCACCCATATCATCTATAACACTGGTCCTTCGTCTTCATCTTCCTTTACTGTGAATTCAACGACAAAGTTGGCCAAGGCTTGGGCCTTAATCGCAGTTCTCGGTTGGTACAGTATGTCAAACTCGCTGAGCTCTATTTCCTGTAAGACCAATCGTCCAACGGCCTTTAGATTGTTCATTGCCCTTCGTAACAGTTTGTCCGTCTAGACTACTATGGTGTGTGCTTGGAAGTACGACCTAAGTTTTCAAGTGGCTGTGACTAGGGCAAAGGCTAACTTTTCCATCGGGGGGTACCTTCGTTCCACCCTCCAGAGCACTTGGTGTTGGAAATAATCATATTCGCGGCGGAAAAATAACAGATCTACTTCATTCAGAATTGATAACTTGCATAATGTAAGTTTCAGAATATAGAACAAGAGAGTGTACCTTGGTGCAGTGAATTTCAAAATCAAAGATCAGAAGTTTTCAGGAATACTTTTAATCTTCACTCCAATTCCACTAACGCCCAAGATGTGTGGTCTCTCAATCAGTTTCCAAGGGAGAGTAATTAAGTGGCTTCACTCACACATATACACCATTTCACAAACTTTTTTTCTCTCAAATTCTGTATGTTTCTCTCCTAATAACTGATTGTCTAATTGGCCTAGCATTTTGGGTCTTTCCAATTGGGTTTTAGTATGTAGCTTGGAGTGGGATCAAAAGGGACAAATACGACACTAGCTCCAATGGGCCTTGGGCTTTTCTGTCAACTCTTGACAAGTCCAAAGTTACCATTAATTATATTTAATACCACTATAAAAATATAATTGCACTCTAGGGCTTATTAATAAATTATATCCCAAGACTTTATTATACATGCAACCCTTTCATAAAATATTCGTAGTAATTTAAATTCATGAATATAAACTGTTACTTTGAAGATTACTACATCATAATCCTTGAGTACCCGGTTTAATCCTTTTAAGTTATTCACCATATATTTATGAAATCCAATTTCATAAATCGAATTTCATAAATATATACTTTAGTAATTTCTTACTAAAGTGGTTAGGCATAACTCTCCAAATAACTGAACCCATTAAACTTATCTCAAGGAAATATTTTACATCTCCATTAAGAGACTACAAATTCCATCTTGAGAATATATGTTCCATTAACACTAAATGTGGTTGCCCAACATACTGAAGTTTTGATCGTTATTTTAGATCGGACTCCTGATATATCAAAGCAACCTACACTTCATGATCAAGTCCATTATTCTCTCAGGATTAAGAGTTTATGTAAATATAAGTCGTGAGATTTATTATTCAATTGACAGTCGTTAGGAGAATAATAAATTTCACAGCGGTCCAATTCAATATGTCTTAACTCTTAAAACATATCAACATATCAACTAGAAGTCTCCACTTCTATAATCAAGACAAATCATCTTAGTTGATATGTTATAGTCATTATAGATGAAATGCCCAATTTCATCATTGACTATGAACTAAAATTTTGAGTTTACAAAGAACTTGTGACTTATATTTTCTGTGACTAAATCACATAAATCACATACTATGCATCTCATGGACTATATGATAATGTCTGAATATTTATGTTATCATTATCATACATAATATCATACATAACATCATACAATAGGATTCTAGGGCACTAATCCCAACAATCTCCCACTTGCCCTAAAAACCATTGTGCACTAATCTAACTCCCATTCCCTCCAAATGCGACTCGAAAGTCCTTTGAGGCAAGGCTTTGGTAAAGGGATCTATTAGATTATTTGCACTTTCACTCTTTGCTACCACCACATCTCCACGAGCAATAATATCTCTAATAATGTGGTACTTTCTTTCAATGTGCTTTCCTTTCTTGTGATTCCTTGGATCTTTTGATTGTGCAACTGCACCACTATTGTCGCAAAACAATGTGATGGGAACTTGTTCCATTCTCATTACACCAAGGTCAGAAAGGAATTTCTTGAGCCATACAGCTTCTTTTGCTGCTTCACAAGCAGGAACATATTCTGCTTCCATGGTGGAGTCCGCAATACAAGATTGCTTGACACTCCTCCAAGTTATGGCTCCACCTCCCAAGGTGAAAACACATCTTGATGTGGATTTTCTGAAATCTAGATCCGATTGAAAATCTGAATCTTTATAGCCGATGGGAATCAAATCCTCACAATGGTAAATAGACATATAATCTCTCATTCTCCATAGATACTTGAAAATATGCTTTACAGCTTGCCAATGTTTTAGTCTTGAATTTGATTGATATCGGCTGACCATGCCAACTGAATAACAAATATCTGGCCTAGTACAAAGCATGGCATATATGAAACTTCCTACTATAGAAGCATAAGGAACTTGTCACATTATATCTACTTCCTCTTGAGTCTTAGGCCTTTGGTCATCAGACAAAGGAACTCCATGTCTAAAAGGAAGTAATCCTTTCTTGGAGTTTTGCATGCTAAACCATTCTAGAACCTTATCTATATATCCAGCTTGTGATAAGCCTAACATCTTATTCTTGTGATCTTGCCAAAGTTTGATCCCTAGAATAAAGTTAGCCTCACCCAAGTCGTTCATCTCAAATTGACTTGAAAACCAAACCTTTACAGATGACATTACCCCTACATCATTTCCAATGAGTAGAATATCATCTACATAAAGTACTAAGAACATTACTACTTTATCTTGATGTCTTTTGTACACACATGGTTCATCAATATTTTGTTCAAAACCAAATGATTTGATTGCTTGATCAAATCTAATGTTCCATGATCGAGATGCTTGCTTAAGTTCGTAAATGGACCTTTTCAATTTGCATACCATATGCTCTTAATTCTTATCTATGAAACCTTCTGGTTGCATCATATGGATTTCCTCTTCAAGATTGCCATTTAGAAAAGCAGCCTTGACATCCAGTTGCCAAATCTCATTATCATAATGAGCAGCAATGGACAAGAGAATTCTAATAGATTTAAGCATTGCTACTGGTGAAAAGGTTTCTTCAAAATCAATACCTTTTTTTTGTCTGTACCCTTTCGCCACTAGCCTTGCTTTAAAGGTTTCAACCTTTCCATCTATCCCTCTCTTTTTTTTGTAAACGCATTTGCAACCAACAGGTTTAATGCCGTTAGGCACCCTTACAAGATCCCAAACTTGATTGGAATACATGGAATCTAATTCAGATTTCATAACTTTGACCCAGTAATGTACATCTATATCATTCATTGCTTCTTTGTAAGTGTAAGGATCGGTTTCAGCCTCTTCTAAGATAGCTACATGAGTTTCTCCCAGACCTATAAACCTTATAGGTGGCCTAACATTCCTCCCACTACAACGAAGCACCGGTGTACTCGACATCTCATGAGTAGTATCTTATGGTGTATCCAATACAACCACATCATCCCTAGTTTCATCTATTGGTTGTTCAACTACGGGTTCATTCATTTCAGCTAAAACAACTTTATTTCTAGGATCAAAATTATTCATATAATCATCTTCCAAAAATTTGGAATGTGTGCTAACAAACACTTTGTTATTTTTATGATTATAGAATAAATAACCCTTTGTTTCTTTTGAATACCCTAAAAACATGCATACTTCAGTTTTAGATTCCAACTTATTAGACTTCCTTTTCAACACATGTGCTGGACATCCCCAAATGTGGAGATATTTCATACTAGGCTTACGGCCACTCCACAATTCCTTAGGTGTGTTGGGAACAGATTTTGATGGAACTAAATTCAAAATATGCATTGCAGTTTTAGTGCATATCCCCAAAAAGAAACTGGTAAAGTTGAGTAACTCATCATGGACCTAACAATTTCTAAAAGAGTCCTATTCCTTCTTTCTACTACACCATTCTGTTGGAGAGTTCCAGGTGTAGTTAATTGGGATATGATCCCATTTTAAGTTAAGTAATCCTTTACATCTCCAAGAAGGTATTCGCCACCACAATCAGATCGAATAGCTTTTATGCGTTTACCTAATTGATTCTCAACTTCAGCCTTAAACTCTTTGAACTTTTCAAAGGCTTCAAACTTCTATTTCATTAGGTACATATAACCATATCTTGAGTAATCATCAGTAAAAGTGATGAAGTACTCATAACCTCCTTTTACTTGAGTTGACATAGGACCACAAACATCGGTATGAACTAATTCAAGCAACTCTTGGGCTCTTCTACCTTTTGCATTAAAAGGTCGTTTAGTCATTTTGCCCTCTAAACAAGATTCACAAACTAGAAATTCATCAAAGTCCAATGGCTCTAGGAGTCCATCTTTGATCAGTCTTTGAATTTTGTTTGGATTAATATGACCTAAACGTAGGTGCCAAAGATATGCATCATTAGTAGAAGGAAACTTTCTCTTTAATGATTTTACATGAGAGTTATTATCTAATTCAGAATTATATAATTCATGCTTATCAGGAGTTAAAATATAAAGACCATTCACAATATTGCCAGAACAGATAAACACTTTACCCTTCTTTATTACAACATTGTCTTTAAGGATAACACAATATCCATGTTTACCTAAGTAAGTAGCAGAAATTAAATTCCTACGAACATTAGATACATATAGACAGTCTTCCAATACTAAAACTCTTAACTCAAAGCATAAATTAAACACTCCAACAGCTACAACCGGAATCCTGCTCCCATCAGCCAAAGTAAGAAACAATTCCCCTTCATTAAGTTTTCTGGTCTCCTAGAACCCCTGCAAAGAATTGCAGATATGATTAGTACAACCTGATCCATACACCAGGAATCTGTGAGATTTTGTACCAAACATATTTCAAGGAGGAATGAACTATTCATGCCCTTATTTTTGGCAGCCTTGAATTTTGGACAATTCCTCTTCCAATGCCCTTTCTCATCACAATGGAAACATTTTCCTTTGAGCTTCTTTCCTTTGTCAGCAACCCCTAAAGCAATTGGTTTACCATCTTGCTTGGTGAATTCCTTCTTCTTCTTCTTCTTAACCTTGTCTTTTGACATAGGTTGAGAAGTAGAAGCTTCATCCACATTGGGTTCAACACTAGAAGTACCAAGGATGCCTTCCGCCGCTACTAGCTCATTCATTAATTCAGACAAAGAGTAAATCTTTTTGTTCATATTATAATTGATGTTAGGACATATGTGTTTTCACTTGCTAAGAACATATGTCTCTTATTTATGTAAATTAGCTAAATCTTTTGACAAAACGCACTCTACTTGTAATTGGGTAATTCTAGGTGTTTTTAATACTTCAAGAAACAAGGTTTCAAGATCAAGTGTTGAAGTCATCAAGTCTGTCCAAGAAAAAGCAAGCTGAAGTGTAAATTCATTAAAGCTCGACATCTACTCGATAGCTATCTCGACCCCTGCTATCTGTCGAGATTTATAATTTCAGATTTTCTGATTTAATTTTCTTGGGATCCGTGAATATGCTTTTGGGCATTCTTTTCTCCAAACCCTAAACGTATAAAAGGATTGTTTTAAGAGCCATCAAGTGGGACACAAGTTGCAAAAGCATTGAGCAATCTTTGTTCAAGCAAATTGTGATCAAAGACGAAGTTCTTGACCTAGTTCATCTTCTCTGAAGAAATTGCTGTGTATTTGCACCAAAGGGTTTTGTGACCAAGCATTTTCCTGATCTTCATCGTGTAGGATGAACTAAAGAACTTTGCAGCTAATCTCTCTTCCTTAAGTTGGTGTTTTAAAGTCGCGTACTGGGATCTGCGCATTGGTTAGTCACGTACTTCGGAGCCGTGCATCAAAGGTGGAAATTGTCACTACATATCAAGTCCAATTGGGTATTGGGGTAAGGGTTCAACTATAGGTTGGTAAAGTACTTAAGATTCCTTTACTTGTAACCGCTTGATTTGATAATAGTGGAGTTTCGGGAGTGGTGACCTGAAAATCACCCGGTGGAGTTTTTTTGCCACGAGATTTTTCCCCATTCGTAGACAAATCATCGTGTTATTTAATTTCCGTTGCATATTTAGTTTTTGGTGATTTGTTTATGCTTCCACGCAATTGCATGATAAATTGATTAATTAATAACTTGGCTAAGTAATTAATTGGTTTAATCACAAGGGGTCATTCAGATTGTGGCCTATCAAGTGGTATCAGAGCGGGCACACTCTGATTAGGTTTAATCTTTGCTGTGTTGATCCATTGACCCCTGCTTGTCATGGCTATAACCGGCTTGAAGAGATCCTTGTTTTCAAATACATCTTGTTTTTCTAATCACTATTTGTTTTAGTGTCTCAGAAAATACAAGTCTAAAAGTTATTTGAATTCTTTTATAATGACTATTGGAAAGGATCTCAGTTTGGCTAAAAAGAAACTAGACTGTCTTAGAATGAAAATGTACAAAGGAGTTCGTCTAAGAAGAGTAAAAGTCAAAGGCTTAGCTCATCAAAGGCAGTTGAGTGAAAGAACCATTCCTTCTAATTTGTCATCCATGCATGAAGTGTGTTTCATGATGAAGTCTGCATTCAAAGTAATGGATACTTGTTTATGGTATCTTGACAGTGGTTGCTCAAGACACATGACTGGAGACCAATCTTTTTTCAAGATCCTTGAGCCTAAGAAAGGTGGTAATGTGACTTTTGGTGATGGAAGCAAATCACAGATAAAAGGGAAAGGAATCATATCTCTACTAGGACTGCCAGACACTGCAAATGTTCTTCATGTAGAAGGTTTAAGGGTGAACCTATTGAGCATAAGTTAGATATGTGATCAAGACTTCATGGTGCTATTCTCAAAAGGAAAGTGGCTTGTCATGGATGAGTCTGGAAAGAAGCTCATTAGTGGGGTTTGCACTCTGGACAACTACTATGGATTGGTTCCTGATGCCGATATAGTGTGCAATAGCATTCATTTGCCTAATGAAGATCTATGGCATCAACGAATGAGACATGCTAGTCACAAGCATCTATCCATTGTATCTAAGCATGAATCAGTCTTGGGGATATCAAAGCTTAGTAGAATAAGCAATGTGGTATGTGGACCATGTCAGCTTGGGAAACAGATGAAAGCTAAGCATTTAAGCACTCAGGCATCAGCTACCTCCAGATCATTGGAGTTTTTGCATTTAGATCTTATGGGTCCAACCAGAACTGAGTCTTTTAGTGGTAAGAGATACATCATGGTTGTGGTAGACGACTTCACGAGATGCACTTGGGTCATCTTACTCCGATCCAAGTCTGCTGCTCCTGAGCACATTGAGGCTTTGTGCACAAGACTGCAGAATGAAAAGAGCTTAAAGATTGATCGAATTCGAAGTGACTATGGTAAAGAATTCGAGAACTCATACATGGAGTCTTTCTGCATAAGATCTAGTATATCTCAAGAATTCTTTGCTCCTATTACACCTCAGCAGAATGGTGTGGTAGAAAGAAAGAATAGAGTTATTCAAGAGATGGCCAGAGCCATGTTGCATAACAAAGATGTGGCTCGAAACTTATGGGGAGAAACCGTAAACACTGCATGTTATACGGTTAACAGGGTGTACTTCAGACCTTGTACCAAAAAGACTCCCTATGAGTTATGGAAAGGAAGAAAGCCAAATGTGAAGTACTTCAGGATATTTAGAAGTACTTGCTTCATTCTTAAGGATAGAGAGAATGTGGGAAAGTTTGACTCTCGAAGCGATGAAGGCATATTTCTTGGATACTCGTCTACAAGCAAGGCTTATCGGGTATACAATAAAAGAACTCTGAAGGTAATGGAAACAGTAAATGTCGTCATCGATGAGTCTTCAGATTCCAGTTATGAGAAAGGTATTGAGGAACTCTCTAAAGAAATTCTTCCTCCTGAGCCTAGAGAAGTTCAAGATATTGTTAAACCAGAACCTATGTCCCCAAGTACTCCCAGTATTGTGGAAGACTCTGTAGATGCTCCTACTTCACCAGATTCTGAGTCTCATAAAGAAAAAGGACCCTCCTTTAGAATCAAATTAAATCATCCCCCTGAAGTTATTGTGGGAAACATGAATGAACTCACATTAAGGAAACGTACAGTTGATAAATGTGTTGCTAACTTTGTGTCTTATTCTTGCTATTTGTCACAGGTTAGACCTAAGAAAGTTGAGGAAGCATTACAAGATGAAAGTTGGGTTGAAGCAATGCATGATAAACTATTTCAGTTTCAGAGGAATGATGTTTGGACTCTAGTACCTAGACCAGAAGGTGAGCACATCATCGGTACAAAATGGATATTCTGCAACAAGACTGATGAAAATGGCAATGTGATTCGCAACAAGGCTTGACTTGTGGCTCAAGGATACTCGCAAATGGAAGGAGTAGACTATAATGAAACATTTGCCCCAATTGCCCGAATGGAGTCAGTCAGAATTCTGCTTGCTCTAGAATGTCAGTTGAATTTCAAACTCTATTAGATGGATGTAAAGACTGCCTTCTTAAATGGGTTACTCAAAGAGGATGTCTATAAGGCTCAACCAAAAGGATTCATTGATCCACAATTTTCGGATCATGTGCTGTACCTTAAAAAGGTACTTTATGGGTTGAAGCAAGCTCTTAAAGCCTGGTATGATAGACTCACATAATATCTGGTGCCACATGGGTTCACAAGAGGAAAGGCTGATCAAACTCTCTTCATCAAAAAGGAAGATGGTGAGTTGATGGTTGCTCAAGTCTACGTTGATGACATCATCTTTGGGTTGACTAAGGATGAACTTGCTCATGACTTCTCAAAACTCATGCAAGCCGAGTTCGAGATGAGTATAATTGGAGAGTTGACTCTCTTCCTAGGATTGCAGATTCGCTAACAAGATTCAAGTATATTCCTTTCTCAATCTAAATATGCTAAGAACCTTGTGAAAAAGTTTGGTTTGGAATTTGCTAGTTCTATTAGAACCCCTATGAGTCCAAATGTTAAACTCACTGTAGACGTGTTAGGAAAGAGTGTTGACCCCTCTCTTTATAGAAGCATGATAGGTAGTCTTATTTACCTTACTGCTAATAAACCTGACATTAGTTATAGTGTTGGAGTGTGTGCTAGATATCAGGCTAATCCCAAAGAATCCCACATGACTGCTTTAAAAAGAATTATAAAGTATGTCAAAACCATTGCTAAGTTTGGTGTGTGGTATAGCAAGGACACTAATGGTGTCTTAGCTGGGTACTTTGATGTTGATTGGGTTGGCAATGCTGATGATAGAAAGAGTACTTCGGGGGGTTGTTTTTATATGGGTAACAATCTTGTCTCTTGGATGAGCAAAAAGCAGAACTCCATCTCTTTATCGACTGCAGAAGCTGAATACATCACTGCCGATAGCTGCTGCACCTAACTCCTCTGGATGCAAAAACTCCTTCACGATTATGATATTTGTCAAAAGCATCTTACTATTTATTGTGATAATACCAATGCCATAAATATCTCTAAGAACCCGGTTCAGCATTCTCAAACCAAACACATAGAGATTCGACATCACTTCATTAAGGAGCTTGTCGAAGATGGTACTCTCACTCTTGAGTTTATCCACACTGATGATTAGAAGGTTGACTTGTTTACCAAACCTCTTGACAGCAAACGTTTTGAATTCCTTCGTCAAAACATTGGTGTCATCTTCATAGATTGATCTTCTTCTCTTGTCTCTCTTCTTCATGCATTTGCATCTAGTTTTTATGCTTTGTTTTGTTTAACATGTTTTTGTGTGTTTACTTTCAGTTTTGTTTACTTTTGTTTTTAATATAAAAAAAAAAAAAAAAAATCAGAAAAATACAAAAACAGTGTGTGTTTTGTGTACTTTGGTACTTGTGTACCTTGGATGGCCATTGAAACAAAGTTTCTAAACTTTGTAGCTCTTGTAACTTAGATGAGCATCTCTATGCACAACTAAGCAAGTGAGCTTTGTGGCTCTTGTTTGTGATGAATAAGATTAAGTTATCTCTTAAACTTAACACTCGTATCACTCTTTTTGACGGGTAGGACTAGAAAATCCTAAGAGAAATGCATAAATAACCATCTCACCATTGTTGCCTGCCAATCATAAATGACACCTATATGCTTCGACATAGCAAAAGTACATTGTCATAGACACCTGTATGTTTCAGCATAGCAAAAGTGCAATGTCAAAGACATTCGTGTATTTTGGCATAGCAAAAGTGTGATGTCAAATGCTTAACATCTTGGGTATTTCTTTTCTCCTTTTTATGCCCATGTATGATATACTAAAAATAAAAGAAAATATACAAAGAAAATAAAAAGCAAAAAAATTAAAAATGCTTTAAATATGATTGCAAGCGTGTATTCTAGGAGATGTGAGAGTTATAGGATGTACCTCGAGGGTGATAATCCCCATCAAACAGTTATGATTGTGTGTGAGTTAAAGTTATTTTCTCATATCTCAAATCATCATAACATGTATACACATATGCAATATTGCGATATTTTTCACACACAACACGTAATATTCTTTGCTACTTTTGATACATGTGCAGGTACAACGTGATTTGGCCATCACAAGAGTTTACATGTGCTAATGTATGCTTACTAAATTGTCTTAACTTGTTTTTGAAAAATAAAATTGGTTAGACTTGTTTAGTGTGTGTGTGTGTGTTTTTGAGGATCCATGTGCTTAATTCCTTGTTGAGAGATGATGTTAAGAGCTTTATATGTTGATTGGATCAATGGTTGAGGTGTATGTTGGATTGCATTCATGTCTATGTTTTTCTCTTCTCGAAAAACTACTTTTTTAACCTGTCTTGACACCTCCTCGATACCTCCTCGATACTTGGTTATCTGTCAAGCTTCTCAAGCCTTTTTCTTATCGTAATCTCGACACCTCTTCGACACCTGATGGATCGATCGAGAAAGTTCTTGTCTCCTCGATACCTCCTCGATACCTGGTCGATCGATCGAGCTTCTGTGCTTCGAAACTGTTCCTTGTTCCTCGACACCTATCGATACCTGCAGCTGTCGACGACCATTTTTCTCGACACCTCCTCGATAGCTTCCTCGATACCTCTTGACACCTCAGCTGTCGAGATTTACTGAAGTGTCTATATAAGGTTTTTTCGCGATTCAGACTTCATTCCCTCGATCTCTCTCGATCTGTCCGTGGCTATTCATCTCCCAAACACCCTTTTCTCACCCAAATCTTCAAACCCTCTTGATTTTTGGCCTTCCCTTGGTTTCAATCACTTGGTATGTTCATTTTTTTTCCTCCCTTTCTCATGCATTTCATGTTTTGAAACCTAGTTTTTGGGATTTTTGAAAATTTTTGAGGTTTTTCAAAATTAATGAGTTTTTCTTGAAATTTTGGATTGGGTTTTCACTTAAATGTTTTCAAAATGTCATACATTACATTCCATGTGCATTAGAATGATATTTACATGCATTTAGATGTGTGCTATATGTTTGTGTGCTAGTAGGATTGGATTGGGTTGAGCCCATGATGTTTTTCAATTTGCATGTCACATGATCATGCATTCTCATGCATACATACTTCTTGTTCATAATATTTGATATATTTAAACTATGTTGGGACTTTTCTGATTGTCTCCCTCTCTATCTCTTTCTCCTTCTTTTACGCTAGTATTGTCTATGGCACCCAAACATAAATCCACTCCGGCTCGGAACCCTCTGCGTTTTGGAGCTTCCTCTTCTTCTAATTCTGCTCCTCTTAACCTTTGGTTTTGTGATGGAGATGCCCACAAGCCATTTTCGGAGAACTTTTCTTGACGAGGTGTTCATTCGAAATGCCAAGTCATTTTGGCGGACTTCGCCAACACTGACCTTCCCTCTGTCATTCACAGTAGGGGATGGGAGTCACTGTGTGACATCCCGGTCACTTGTCCTCTCGTGTTGATTCAGGAGTTTTACTCCAATATGCATCGGATAGATCGTTCAGTACCTCTCTTTTTCACTCGCATTCAAGATACGCGCATCCTTGTCACACCGCAGCTGGTTGCGGATCTGCTTAAGGTTCCTAGGATAGAGTTTCCTGACTATCCTTCTTGTGAGCGTCTGAGGACTGTGTCCAAAGATGAGCTCATCTCTGCCTTTTGTAAGTGCCCTGCTGATTGGGGTGAGCATCAGTACACATCATGTAGGCCTTTTGCTAAAGGTCCTACATTCCTAAACATGGTGATGACATTTGTACTCTATCCTCTCTCTCACTACAACTCTATCACAGAGCCTTGTGCTCGATTTTTGTTATATCTTTTAGAGCATCTTACTATAGATTTTCCCTTTCATTTTATCTTTGTTAGGTTCTAAGGTCTTAGGATTTTATGTATTTAGAACTCTAATTTGTAATGTTGGCAAACCATGATCAAAACATTGTATTTAGTTTTATTTAGACTTGCTCAAAGTTGATTTAATATTGTAAAGTTGGAATCGAGTGGCTGCAGAAGTACTTGGGACTCTCGGCCTGGCTCGATCGATCGAAGAATAGACTCGATCGATCGAAAATCGCACAGGTTGAATTTTCTGCAGAATTTCCAACTCAGCCCTACTTCATTAAACGTTTAGGGTTTTATGTTTTTACCCTAGGTATATAAATAAAACCCTAGCCACGTTTTTGAAGGTTGTCCATATTGTATTGTTGCTCATACATTGCTGTTTTGTGTGAATCTCGTGTGAGATCTTTGAGGAGCTTTCCTTTACACAAAACTTAGGGTTTTCATGGTGGAGATTATTTCAACATCTTGAAGATCATTACTGTTGCAACCATTGGAGATTAAAAGAAAAGCAAGCGGGGAGCTTGTAGCTGATTGAAGAATTCAAGAAAGAAGTAGTCCGTGGATTCGGAGCCTGCGCGTGGTCGTGTCAGGAAGTTCTACTGGTGGGTAGCATTAGGAAGTCGAGCGGGGAGCTTGTAGTCCTTTTGTACGAACTTCAATTCTTTCATAGTGAATTCAGGTTAGCCTTGAGGATCGGTGGGTCAAATCCTCCCCAGGTTTTTACCGTGTGGTTTCCTGGGTGATCATATCTTGTGTTATTTATTTTCCGCTGCTTTATATCTTGATATGATTGTTTGGATTGTTTTAACCTAGAATTGCTTAATTTGACTAAGTAACAACTTGGCTAATTAATCTAGGCTACGCAATCTGTGTGTTTTAAGGGGTCTAAAACCGTTCAAGTGGTATCAGAGCTTGGTAGCTCTTTTTGTTTGAGATTTTTTATCTCTGAGCTGATCCTTGACCCCTGTTGTCATGGAGCATGGACACTCTCTGTTTGTTCCTCCTCATTTTGATGGGAACAACTATGCCTATTGGAAAGTAAGGATGAAAGCATTCCTGAAATCCATTGATGAAAGGGTTTGGAATTCCGTTGAATACGGATGGGAGAAGCCCGCTACTCCTGTGAGTGAGTGGCAAACTTCTGAAAAAGAAGCAGCAAGCTTCAATAGCAAAGCTATGAATGCTATCTTTAATGCTGTTTCTATGGAGGAATTTAAGAGAATCTCTAATGTTGAGGTGGCTCATACTGCTTGGAAAATCCTCCAAACTGTGCATGAAGGCACAAAGGCAGTTAAGATAAACAAACTGCAGCAATTAACTTCTAGGTTTGAAAACATTAGGATGTCTGATGATGAATCCTTTGATGAATTTTATGCCAAACTTAATGATATTGTTAATTCTGCTTTTAATTTGGGTGAAATCTATGATCAACCTAAGATTGTTAGGAAGATTCTTAGATCTTTAACTGAAGACTTTAGACCCAAAGTGACTGCCATAACTGAAAGCAAGGATGTGGACTCCATCCCTGTTGATGAGCTTGTAGGATCTCTTCAATCCTATGAGTCTGACCTACCTAAAGTAAACAAATCCAAATCAATGGCTCTTAAGTCAGTTGATGATGTTGATGGTGGTGGATTTGATGATGAGCTCTCTGCTACAGAGATTGCCTATCTTGCCAAAAACTTTAAGAACTTTCTTAGGAATACAAATAGAAAGGCAAGAGGTACTTACACTGCTGAACCTAGAAATTTTAGGAAGAATGATCCCACTAAGGTTAACAATTTTGAAAAACCTAGAGAAATTTCTGGTCAATCTTCTAATAACTCTTTGGGTCCTCAGTGTTTTGGCTGTCAAGGGTATGGTCATGTGAAGTCTGAATGTCCTACATTCTTAAGGACTAAGGGTAAAGCTATGGCTGTAACCCTTAGTGATAATGAGGTTTCTGATGATGAGTCCGGTGGTGACGAGGATGGAAACTTCATTGCTTTCACGGCTACTGCTATAGTCAATGAAGGCATATCTGCTGAAGAGAACCCTTCTGATGGGGAACTCTCTGAAGATGCAGATCTTCAAGAGGCCTATAACAAACTTTGCAAAATTGCTGCAAAGGATGCTATGAAAGTTGATCTTGGCCTAAAGAAAATTGACTCTCTTGAGCTTGAAAAGAGAAATTTGCTTGTTAAACTGTTTGATGCAAATGAACTTTTGAATAATGTTAAATCTGAAAATATGCTTTTGCTTGATAAAGTTAGAACTTTGGAACATGATTTATCTGTTGCTAGATCTGCTAGTTCTAAACTTGATCACATGCTGAATGTTCAAAAGTATCCTTCTGATAAAACTGGGTTAGGATATGTTGAAAGCATCTTTGATACTGGACCACATTCCACTACTTTTGTTCCTTCTTCTTCTTCTGGACCTTCTGTGAGTGAGGTTGTGAGTGATACTGTCAAACCACCTGTGAGTAGGTAGTTAAACCTGTAGAAGTTTCACCACCTAAGAAGACTAGGGTAGACTTAAGAGATTCTAAACCTAAGGAGCCTACCAAATCTAAGGACAAGATGCATGGTAAACCTGCGTGGGTTTGTCATTATTGTGGTAAGTCTGGACATATTCGTCCTAACTGTTACAAGCTTCAAGCTGATAAGAGAGCAAATAAACCAAAAGTGCCTGTGCCTCAAGCACAAGATCCTATGGCATTAATTGGTGAATTGGTAAAGGTGTTAAACCTTTATTCAAATCATGGAGTTGGGAATCACTCAAATGTGAATAAGAACTCCAATGCTCATGGTGCATCTAAAAAGTTTTGGATGCAAAAGACTCGAAATACTTGAGTCTTTCTGACATGGTCCTTGTGCTTCATTGCTCTATTCTTTTGTGACCATTGTTCTTTGTTTTTTTGTGTTTCCTTGTTCTAGGACTTGCATTGCATTACATTCATGCATTTCATTCTAGGATTTATTTGTTTTCCTTTAAATAAAAAAAATAAAAAAAAAAAAAAAAAAAAAAGGAAAGAAGGAAGCAAAATTTATGTTGAACATATTGTTCTTGATTTTTGAAAAACAAGGTTGGTCAATTTATTTACACATACATGTCTTATGTACCTTGTTTAGCTTGGATGAGCTTATTTTATTGCACTTTACTAGTTTGAGCTTTGTAGTGCATGTTGTGTGGGAAAGATGTTTATGGTGTTTATCACTTTGTCTTAATCTTGAAGTCACATGTTATTTGACTGTCGGACTTGATCCTTTTGAGAAAGGCATAAATAACCATCTCACCACTGTTCACTAGCCAATCATGAACACCTTAGTGCATATCATAAGATTCTGTGCTCGAGAAAGTGTAGCACATGCACAAAAAGAACATAAGGTGTAGCCTCAAAATAAATTAAAACTGGTGTGTACTATTAGGCTTGATGCCAATTCACTTAATTCAAACCGGTGTGTACTATTAGGCTGAATGACATCTCATGCAAAAAAAAAAGAGGCAAAAATGCAAGAAACTTACATGATTGCAAGCTTTTGTTCTAGGAGATGTGGGAGTTATAGGATGTAACTCTTTAGGTGATAGTCTCTTTTGAATTCTATGTGATGGATTTTGTAGACTTTGTGATTGATTGCTATTCACATATCACCTCACATGTATCTCAAGTTTTTGCTAGTATCACACACGACACAAGTTACTCTTTGTTAAACACTGTACATGCTAGTGTGTGTTTTTGGTCTGACCAACCAAGTTTGAAAATATCTTGAGATTTATGCACAACATATTTGTTGCTTAAGAAATTATAATGGGAGGTTGATTGCAATTTGTTTAAGAATAATGGGTTCAAAATTTTGGGTTTTTGAAAAAGCATTTCATCTCATACTCATGCATTTTGTTTCTTCAATTTAATGCTTTGAGGAGTTATTTTCAAAATTCGGCTTGTGTCTTTCAAAAACTGTGATTTTTCCAAAATTTAGTGAGCCTCTGCCCATTTCGATCAATCCAACCTATTTTTCGATCAATCGAAAAAGTGCTCTCATTTGTCTTAAAATGACTGTGCTTTTCGATCGATCGAGTGTAATTTTCGATCAATCGAAAAAGTGCTTTCATTTGTCTTAAAATGACTGTGCTTTTCGATCGATCGAATGTAATTTTCGATCGATCGAATATCGTGGAAAAGCTTTTTAAAAGTTCAGTTCTGACTTTTTCAAAGGTGCTATTCAAATTTTTTTTCAAACTTTTCTCTCTCTCCGCGTTGGCTAGGCTCCACACCTCAGGATTTTTGTCGTTTTCCTCCGTTGTTTTTGCAAAATCTCTCTTTCCTCAAGCCGGTAAGACTCTTTTGCCTTCCTTTTGATGTTATTTTCATTATTTCATGCATAAATCCATGCATTTAAGGGTAATTTTCGGACTTGATTCTTTTTGGATTTTCTGTTGATTCAAACCTTATTTTATGAAATTGATCATTGGTTTTTGTGGGGACACATTATATAATGATCCTTGGTGGTTAATTTGATCAATTTTGTGTTTTGTGAAAAATTGAAAATTCTAGGGTTTGTTCTTGATCTGAATTGGGGCTTTTGTTAAATTGGATAGAATTTGATGAAATTGGCTTGTTGTGTTGGTGCAATTAAGCATTATAATCTATGTGCTGTGTTTTGTAATGCTTAATTCATCAATTTGTTACAAAAATTTCAAGTGATTTTTCAAATTTTGGGATTTTTGATAGAAATTCCTTGTTCAAGCCAATTTTGTCCAATTACTCTCAATAAACTTAATTTGTCACTGCATTTAGATCATGCATCACAACATGTTATTGTTCATGCATCATATAGATTTTTGTTCTATATTATTTATTGTGCTAATTTGCAGTCTGCCCTTGGTTTTGTTTTCTCTTGTTTCTTTGTGTTTTTTCTCTGTGTGTCTCTGTCCTTTCTTAGCACTATGCCTAGGAAAACTAGAGCCCGTAGGAGTGTTCCCTCACCTTCTCCTTCCCCCCTCCATCCTTTGATAGTGAGAGGTTTCTGGAGTGAGGCAAACCAAGAGACTTTTGAGAAACTGAC
>NW_027069607.1:883818-908600 GCF_002906115.3 Quercus suber
TATATAGAAAGTGCTTTTTTTTTTTTTTTTTGAGTACTAGTTAATATATAAAGAGACAAACACTTTATGATTTCATCATATATTTCAAATATGATTATTTAATATATATTCACAAGCAGCAAATCATTGTAAATGCTTTATTTTTATTTTTATTTTATTTGGTTGTAGTGATTTTTTTTTTTGGGTAATCAGTTGTAGTGAAAAAAAAAAAAAAAAAAACCCACTATTGTGGATATGGCACATGTGACATGACACCTATATCACTCATTCCATGGACCAAAATGAGAAAAAAGAAAAAAATGGAGGGAAAAATCGAGTAAAAGGTTAAGAAACAAGGGACAAAGCAGTCACATCACATTTAAAATTGAAAATGTATCGGTAACTTTCCAAAACATCCTGTTGTTCTTTCTTCCCTCACGTTTGCTTTAAACACAAGTCCCAAATGGTTCAAATCCCACGAAGGAAACAGAAAGCAAAAACAAAAGGCAAAAAAATCACAACATTTTATGTAGAGAGTATCTTATATAGAAGATTCAGAACAAGATCTCTCTTAGATATGGCTAGGTCCAAAGTAGAAGAAGAAGAAGAGATAGAGAGGCTTGTTATGGGCACTACAAAAGTGGTGTACTACTTAGAACCATTGATGTCAAAAGAGCTTCTCTGCAAATTCTCTCTACTTTCGACCTTGACTACACGCAGAGCTCAATATGGTCCCCTTTGGTCCCTCGGGCATACAGTGCCATGGACCACTACAAGAAAAAATGTTTATTGCAACGAAAAAAAACCGTTGCAATAACATTAGAGTCATTGCAATAGTTGATACAAGATGTTGCAATAAAATTTGAGGTAATAGGTTTATGCAACAAAATTTTTTGTTGCAATAAACTCCAAATATTTTAATAATAACTTTGATGCAATGATATATATATATATATATATATTGTTGCAATAAACAATTTACTATTTCAAATATCTTGTAAGTATAGACTATTGTTTCACGAAACTTGTTGTAATAGATTGCAAATAATTGAACAAAATAAATCAGATTAAATTACTACAATGTTATCTTCATTGTAATAGATAATTAATTCATTTTATCATTGATTATGAAATAATTGATACCAAGTTATTGCAACGATATATTCATTGCAGTTACATGTTTTTTCATTGCAATAGATTGTAAAAGAATTAATATCAAGTAATTGTAATGGTAACTTCGATGCAATAAGCTATTAATTCGAAATTTTCATTGCAATAGATTGCAAAAACAATTGGTATCAATTTATTGCAACGATTCTTTCATTTTAAGTTATTGCAACAATTTTTCCTAATATATTAAAGCTTCTATTGCAGCTGAAAATTATAATTGGTTCAAAGTTCTTGAGGGTGTTCCTCATTTTAAGGGTAAACAAATAAAATTTTTTAATTATTATATATAATTTTTTTTTTTAGGCCAAGGTGTTCCCAAGAACACCATGGCCTAAAAGTGGCGTCGCCACTGTTTCTTATTATATTTTACACTGTTCATTACAGGCTTGGACTAAGGCGTTGAAAGCTGTCTCTAAACATTTCAAGAGAAAGAAGAAGAAAGATTGGGAACACCTTGGCCTAAAATGGCGTCGCCACTGTTTCTTATTATATTTTACACTGTTCATTACAGGCTTGGACTAAGGCGTTGAAAGCTGCCTCTAAACATTTCAAGAGAAAGAAGAAGAAAGATCCCACGGCCCATGTGAAGCTCTCCAACAATTTGAGAGATGGGAATATTTCAAGCTGATTATTCAATTGGAAATTTCTTTCTTTTTGGTCAATTCTTTCAAATCTATATTGCCCTTGCAGCAAGCAGGTACACCGTACATTACTATCATATTATTCAAAAAGTGTAAAATTTTTATTAATTCTTGTATTTCATAATATTTGAAATAGTAACGGCTAGTTGGGGTCACATGGGATGAAAGTATTCTTATGAGTCGATGATAACAAAACAGAGAGTGAGAGTTTCTCCGTTTCCGTGTGGGAGTCGAAGAGTGATGTAGTAAATTTTTGTATATATATCTATCCCACTTTCGCAAGAAAAAACCTAAACGCAAAAATACTTTCTCTTGAAGATTTCAGTACGCAAAAATACTCTTTCCTAAAGATTTCGGTAGTCATGGCTGTGGCTATGCTTTTGGGTTTGGATGCAAGAACTTGTGTGGCAATGGGTTTTGATCCTAACTATGGGTTTGAAGAAGACTCTCTCTTCTGCTTCTAGGTTTTCTTCAAAGCAGCAAGATGTTGGTAACAAGAAGGAAACGATCTTGTAAGTATAGGCTATTAATTCACGAAACTTGTTGTAATAGATTGCAAATAATTGAACAAAATAAATCGGATTAAATTACTGCAATGTTATTTTCATTGTAATAGATAATTAATTCATTTTGTCATTGATTATTGTTGTGCGTATTCGGTGAAATAAATCTGTTTACACAAGGTTAAAGAAGAGAGAGAGAAGATAATATGACACAAGGAATTTACGTGGTTCGGCAATATGCCTACGTCCACGGGAGGCGACAGAATAATTTTCACTATAACTTTGGAGATTACAACAATGACTTGTAAGCACTCTCACACAAACCCAATTTTTTTTTTTTTTTTTTTTTCCGCACTTGTTGACTTTGGGGGACAAAATTCACTGTGCGTGTACTGTTCATGCACTGGTCACGCACTGTTCACGCAATATTTAATATTAAAAGTGGGTCTCACAACACTATTCACACATTTAAAAATTATGTTGCTACAGTGTTTTCAGCAACAATAAATTTTTATCAACTTTCAGCAACAATAAGTGCTATCCAAACGGACCCTATAACAACTTAACATGTATGTGTGATAAATTAGGCTTCCAATTATACAAACATAGAGCACAAAAGAATTCACATATCAAAAATTTAAATGTCTTCGAAGAGATATGCATTTACTAATCTACCCAAACTACCCTTTCTAACTTCTAAGAACACTCATATCCATCTAAAAGTTTATAAAATCATATCCTATGCACTAATAGTACAACTGTATCTACCCAAACTTGTACTTCAGATTTTAGAGCATGACCGGCATGTTAATATCATGTTTAACTCAATACTAACACTAAATAACAAAAGCTGAAGTTGCTTATTAAAATTCATTTCTCGTATTTGTTTTCCTTGTATAAAAGCCGTAATATTCAAAATTCGTTAAACTTTCAAACTTTGCAAGATTAATAACTTTGCTAAAACTTAAGGTATTTGTGTAAATATTACATAACTAAATGTTTAGCAGAAACTCTTATTTACAAACCTAACCCCAAAAACATACAATTCAAGTTAAAAACAAACTTAACAAACTAAGGTTCCAAAAATAGATCTCTGCTCAAAATGATCAAGTACATCTTGATTCCTCCTCTACAACAAAAAGACCATATCTTCTATAAAAGAAAAGAAATATACATTCTAACAAATATGAACCTTAGATCCCTTGTCACCTCTAATACTCTCACTACTTTCAAGAAAGAATCTGTGCATTGAAAATAATAGAGTGAGTTGTGAAACCCAGTATGGTTTTTAGTTCCACAAGCATTTAATAAAAATGCATGAAAATCAAATATCTTATGGATATGCCAGCATTGATAAATAGTCTTCAATAATCTTCATACTACTCTTAAAATAACTTATGAACTTTCATACAAAAATACATCATTTTTCCTTTCATGTAATAATAAAAGGACATAATAAGGAACTTTAACATAATTCCGTAACCATATCTTTAAATAGACTATGAAACATTTTATCATAAACTTTCCAACAGACCTATAATACATTCAACATACTTTTCCTATAATTTTGAATCACTTAATACCTCATTAATAATATATTAGTTAGTCAAATTGTAACTCTGTCACAACATTTGGGAAGCTTCCAATATATTGTGTCAGGCATCTAGCATTCTCGACAATGCAAGGAAATCCCAGGATCATTTCAAAAAATATCACACCCTTTTCGGTGTGATAAGATGATCAACCATGAGCATTGGTTGACATCCTTTACAAGTTGGTATTTTCCAACAAGGGCGGGTAGCTAGATATAGCAGAGTTCTCATCACTTTTAACGGCCAATCAATCAATATTTTCATGGAAATGCCAATAATTTTAACTCCTACTGGCTAAGTTCAGATCATAATAATGGACATAACCCGAAACCTATATTTTTCTAACTATTATGCTTTTATATAAAAATTCATAATAGTAGCATATCCACTTCATTCTTAAATATTATGTTGTGGTATAAATAATAGGATCAATATGCTAAAAAAATTGTATATATAAGATTCAAAATTCATGAACATATATTTTTACTTAAACCATGATTATATGCAATATCTCTAATTAAAAGGTTTTAATGCATAATAATTTTTTAAAACAAGCCTTATGCTTATCAAACGCTCATATCACATATCTCTTATCCCTTATCTGAAAGCAAAAGATGCGAGATATTTGAATAAGAGAAGCTCAAGTAACCACGCTCTCGTCACGTAAATGAAGGACCAAAACTTATTACTGACAATTCTTTCTAAATATATAAACTTACATATGAATGACAACTTAACTCTCAAACATAAGAAAATTTTAATTCCCATCTCAAAGAGGTTCCCCATAGTAATACACATACATACATATATATAAATATATACAAATCATATAATCAAGAGAATCCGTTATTCATATCAAATAATACTGTATCTGAACGGTTTTAGACCCCTTAAAACAACCAGATTAACCTAGTTAATTAGCCAAGTGATTAACTTAGTCAATTTCAGCAATTCTAGGTTATCACAAACAAACAATCATATCAAAAGTATAAAGCAGCGGAAATATAAAAGACACAATGATATAATCACCCAGGAAACCACACGGTAAAAACCTGGGGAGGATTTGACCTATCTATCCTCAAGGTAAACCTGAATCCACTATGCGAAAGAATCGAAGTTCATACAAAAGGACTTACAAGCTCCCCGCTTGACTTCCTAATGCTACCCACTAGTAGAACAAACTGATACGACCACATGCAAGCTCCGAATCCACGGACTCTTTCTTTCTTGGATTTTCCAATCAGTTACAAGCACCCACACTTGATAATCTTTAACCTTCTATGGTAGCAACTGAGTTGATCATCAAGATGTTGAAGTAATCTCTACCTTGAAAACCCTAAGTTTTGTGTAAAGGAAAGCTCATCTAGATCTCACAAGAGATTTACACAAAACAACAAAGTATGAGCAACAACTTAACTGGAGCAACTATAAACGTGGCTAGGGTTTTCCTTTATATACCTAGGGTAAAAATAGAAAACCCAAAACGTTTAATGAGTTAGGGCTGAACTGGAATATTCTGCAGAAAAACATTCTGCCCGAGATTCGATCGATCGAGTCTTTCCTTCGATCGATCGAGTCAGGCCGAAATGCACCAATGCATTTGTAGCCACTCGATTCCAACTTTACATGAAAGACCCAACTTTAAGCAAGCCTAAACAAGACTAAACAACATGTTTTGATCATGGTTTACCAACAATACAAATTAGAGTTCTAAATACATAAAATCCTAAATCTTTAGAACCTACCAAACTCCTCCTTTGGCAATCCGTGACAAAACACAAACACTAAGCTCAAAGTTTACAATTTAAAAAGCCCTTTACCAAATAATGCTCATAAACCAAAATTCAATCCTAACTACTATCCATCAGTTGCAAGTGTAGACAGCAGATCAATTGAATCAACATGTTTATTCCTGAAATACTCAACAAATGGATAAACGCATGTGTGACAGAAAATAGTATATAAACAGGAATAACATTCTTGTATGATTCACACAACACACAATAAAGACATTTATCAAATGAATAACTCATAGAATATAAATCAATAAACAGTGAATCTAAAGCAAAAACAATCACAAAGAAAATCATGTATATCAATCAATGTTACTCCACCTAACATGAATATCCCCAAAAAAATAATATACAAGGTGAAGTGCCTAAATACAATCTAACAGCTCCACAAGCTCCTCAAAACAACAAAAACTCTCCCTAACTACAAAACTCCTCTACAAACACTACTCCCCCTTTTTGTGACGAAATGCCAAAGGGCAATCACAATCCATCATCAAAAGGCGGTGGTGAGGGAGACTGAAGATGTGCCAGATCAGCTCGCAACGCACGGATCTCATCAAGCAAGTCCACCAAAATCTGACCATGAGCCGCCTGAACGGTCATGACAGTCTCTAAAGTACAACAGATATCAAAGTCATCCGATGGAGGTGGAGGAACATTAGCAGCAGCAGTAGCATTAGGATTAAGAACATCCTCACCAGAAGGACCTGTAGAAGAAGAGGGAGGAGATGTGGACCTAGAAGGTGTAGACCTAGGGTGTTTAGAGTCAGCTCGAAGGTGAGTAGCCCTCTGTCTAAGAAAAGATGCACCTATAGGACCAATGACATGCACAGGCTTAGAGGAGGGGAAACCATTAAGATTAAGATAAAGAAGAATCATATGAATAAAAATAGGATGAACCAGAGCATGAGAAGAAGATGAACTCCTATACACTTCATTCAAAGAATGAAGGAACAAATGGGAAAAACTGATAGGAGCATCAGTAACTAGAGCGTACAAAAATACACACCTCTCGAGAGGAATGGTGTGCAGATGAGAAATGGGCCAAAAACAGTGACATGCTATCCTAAAGAAAAGATAGTGAAGCTCAGAAAGCTCAGCAGTGGTGATCCTAGGATCAGAACCCCACTGGATAGATGACCCAGTGATGTAAGACATGGCATCACTCAAAACTGGAGACTCATCATAAGGGTAGACAGGGTGTTAGACCAAAGGTACCCTTAGAGCATCAACCACTACTGTAGGAGTAATGGTGTACTCTATACCTCGTATCTAACTCTTTACTGAAGTGTTGGAATCATAGACGTGGATCAAGATGTTCAAGTAGAACTCTCGAATTAAGGTAGCAGGTGGAGGAGGATCAGAAATATCCACCAAGGGTAGCCAGCCCCTACGCTTTAAGTTTGCCCTAATGGCAGGATCCAACTCATCTAGAATGATAGAACGCTCAGACCATATCTTATGCTTAAGGTTCAGCTTCTCAAAGATCTCCTAGTTTTTCTCACTCGGAAATTTCTCATGGTCAAAGGACGGGGGGGAAGGAGTAGGTGAAGGGACAGACCTACGAGCCCTAGTTTTCCTAGGCATGATGCTAAGAAAAGGACAGAGACATAAGAGAAAACCCAAAAGAGAAACAAATAAAAACCAAGGGCAGATTGCAAGTTAGCACCAAAAAAAAATATATAAAAAAAACTATATGATGCATGAACAGTTAAAATGCCATGATGCATGTACTAATGCAGTAAACAATGTTCAATTTTAAGTTCAATTTCACAAAATTGGCTCGAGTATAGAGTTTCTAACCAAAAACCCCAAAAATTTGAAAACCACTTGTAAAATTTTGAAGCACATTGATGAATTAAATATTACAAAATACAATCCATAGATGATAATGCCAAATTACATCCAATCAACAAGCCAATTTTATCAAATTCAACCTAATTGAAAAAAATCCCCAATTCGGAACAATTATAAACCCTAGAATTTTCAATTTTTCACAAAACCCAAAATTGATCAAATTAAACTATCAAGAACATGTTTATAGCTTGTCCCCATAAAAACCCATTGATCAATTTCACAAATTTGGGCTTGAAACATCAAAAATCCCAAAATGAAAGAGGTCCGAAATTATGAGATAAAATACATGGAAAAAGCAAATAAACTCAAAAATGTGGGGCAAAAGAGACTTACCGGCTTGAGGAAAGAGAAATCTTACAAAAATTTTGGAGGAAAACAACAAAAAATCGTTGTAGATCCTTGCCTAGTCGAAGAAAGAAAAGAAAGTTTGAAAAAAAGGAATGGAATCAGTTAAAGAGTACTGTTTAAAAAACCTGATTCACGACTTTCGATTGATCAAAAATTACATTCGATCGATCGAATCACTCCGAAAGTTTTAAAAAGAATTTCAAATATTTTCGATCGATCGAAAAACAGAATGGATCGATCGAAACAGGCAATGGATCACAGTATTTTGAGAAAAATTTCAGTTTTGAAAAACTCAAACCAATTTTTGAAAATAACTCCTCAAAGCATTAAAAACAATGAAACACAATGCATGAGTATGAGATGAAATGGAATGCTTTTTCAAAAACCCAAATTTGTAATCCCAGTTTCTCCAAGGTAAAGTTTCAGCCAGTTCTTCCTTTAAATTCACACGCAAAACAAATGTTTGGCATAAACTCATGGTATTTTTCAAACTTGGTTGGTCAGACCAAAAACACACACAATAACATGTACAGTGTTTAGCAAAGAGTAACTTGTGTAGTGTGTGCAAACTAGCAAAAACTTGAGATACATTTGAGGTGATATGTGAATAGAAATCAATCAAAAAGTCTACAAAATTCATCACACAGAATTTAAAAGAGACTGTCACCTAAAGAGTTACATCCTATAACTCCCACATCTCCTAGAACAAAAGCTTGCAATTATGTAAGTTTCTTGTATTTTTGCCTCATAATTATGTGAGATGGCATCAAGCCTAATAATACACACCAATTTTAATTATGTGAGATGTCATCAAGCCTAATAGTACACACCAATTTTAAGCATTAAGCAATTAAGCTGAGGCATCACCTTATGTTCTTTTTGTGCATGTGTTACACTTTCTCGAGCACAGAATTTTATGATATGCACTAAGGTGATTATGATTGGCTAGTGAACAGTGGTGAGATGGTGATTTATACCTTTCTCAAAAGGATCAAGTCCGGCAGTCAAATAACATGTGACTTCAAGATCAAGACAAAGTGATCAAAAACCATAAACATATTTCCCACACAACATGCACTACAAAGCATCAACTAGTCAAGTGCAATAAATAAGCTCATCAACGCTAAACAAAGTACATACAACATGTTATGTGTAAATAAATTGACCAACCTTGCTTTCAAAAACCAAGAAACATAGTGCTTAACATATTTTGCTTTTCTCCATTTTTATTTTATTTTATTATTATAAAAGAAAACAAATAAATCCTAGAATGAAATGTATGAATGTAATGCAATGCAAGTCCTAGAACAAAGAAAAACACAAAAAACCAAATAACAGTGGTCACAAAGGAATGAGCAATGAAGCACAAGGACCATGTCAGAAAGACTCAATTAGGTCGAGTCTTTTGCATTCAATACCTTTTAGATGCACCATGAGTATTGAAGTTCTTATTCACATTCGCATGATTTCCAACTCCAAGATTGGAATAAAGGTTCAACGCCTTTACCAATTCACCAATGAGTGCCATAGGATCTTGTGCTTGAGACACTGGCACCTTTGGTTTGTTTGCTCTCTTAGCAGCTTGAAGCTTATAACATTTAGGATGAATGTGTCCAGACTTTCCACAATAGTGACAAACCCAAGCAGGTTTACCATGTATCTTGTCCTTAGAATGGGTAGAATCCTTAGGTTTAGACTCTCCTAGCTCAACCCTAATCTTCCTAGGTGGTGAAACTTCTATGGGTTTAACAACCTCACTCACAGGGGGCATAACAGTTTCACTCATAACTTCACTCGCAGAAGGTTCAGAATAAGATAGAGGAACAAAGTTTGTGGAATGTGGTGTAGAATCAAAGATGCTTTCAATATATCCTAAACAAGATTTATTAGAAGGATACTTTTGAACATTCAACATGTGATCAATTTTAGAACTAGCAGATCTAGCAACAGATAAATCATGTTCCAAAGTTTTAACTTTATCAAGCAAGAGCATGTTCTCAGATTTAACATTGGTCAAAAGATCATTAGCATCAAACAAGTTAACAAGCAAATTCTTCTTTTCAAGCTCAAGAGATTCAATTTTCTTCAGACCAAGTTCAACATTCATAGCATCCTTTGCAGCAATTTTGCAAAGTTTATTGTAGGCCTCTTGAAGATCTACATCCTCAGAGAGTTCCCCATCAGAAGGGTTCTCTTCAACAGATATGCTTTCATTTACTACAACAGTAGCAGTGAAAGCAATGAAGTTTCCATCCTCGTCACATCTAGACTCATCATCAGAAACCTCATTATCACTAAGGGTTACAGCCATAGCTTTACCCTTAGATCTCAAGAATGTAGGACATTCAGATTTCACATGACCATATCCTTGACAGCCAAAACACTGAGCACCCAAAGGATTGTTTGAAGATTGACCAACTTTTTCTCTAGGTTTTTCAAAATTATTAACCTTAGTGGGATCATTCTTCCTAAAGTTTCTAGGTTCAACAGTGTTTGTACCTCTTGCCTTTCTATTGTTATTCCTAAGAAAGTTTCTAAAGTTTTTGGCAAGGTACGCAATCTCTGTAGTAGAGAGCTCATCATCAAATCCACCAGCATCAACATCATCAACTGACTTAAGAGCCATTGATTTGGATTTGTTCACTTTGGGTAGGTTAGACTTATAAGACTGAAGAGATCCTACAAGCTCATCAACAGGGATGGTGTTCACATCCTTGCTCTTAGTAATGGCAGTCACTTTGGGTCTAAAGTTTTCAGTTAAAGATCTAAGAATCTTTCTAACAATTTTAGGTTGATCATAGATTTCACCCAAATTAAAAGCAGAGTTAACAATATCATTTAATTTATCATAGAATTCATCAAAGGATTCATCATGAGACATTCTAATGCTTTCAAATCTAGAAGTCAATTGCTGCCGTTTATTAATCTTTACTACCTTTGTGCCTTCATGCACAGTTTGGAGGATTTTTCAAGCAGTGTGAGGAACCTCAACATTAGAGATTCTCTTAAATTCCTCCATAGAAACAGCATTGAAGATGACATTCATAGCTTTGCTATTGAAGCCTGCTGCTTCTTTTTCAGAAGTTTGCCACTTACTCACAGGAGTAGTGGGCTTCTGCCATCCGTATTCAACGGAATTCCAAACCCTTTCATTAATAGATTTCAGGAATGCTTTCATCCTTACTTTCCAATAAGCATAGTTATTCTCATCAAAGTGAGGAGGAACAACAAGAGAGTGTCCATGCTCCATGACAACAGGGGTCAAGGATCAGCTCTGAGATCAAAAAAAATCTCAAACAAAAGAGCTACCTACTCGGATACCACTTGAATGGTTTTAGACCCCTTAAAACAACCAGATTAACCTAGTTAATTAGCCAAGTGATTAACTTAGTCAATTTCAAAAATTCTTGGTTATCATAAACAAAGAATCATATCAAAAGTATAAAGCAGCGGAAATATAAAAAACACAATGATATGATCACCCAAGAAACCACACGGTAAAAACCTGGGGAGGATTTAACCTAGTTATCCTCAAGGTAAACCTGAATCCACTATGCGAAAGAATCAAAGTTCATACAAAAAGACTTACAAGCTCCCCACTTGACTTCCTAATGCTACCTACCAGTAGAACTTATTGACACGACCTCGTGCAAGCTCCGAATCCACGGACTCCTTTCTTGGATTCTCCAATCAGCTACAAGCACCCACGCTTGATAATCTTTAAACTTCTATGGTAGCAATCGAGTTGATCATCAAGATGTTGAAGTAATCTCTACCTTGAAAACCCTAAGATTTGTGTAAAGGAAAGCTCCTCTAGATCTCACAAGAGATTTACACAAAACAGCAAAGTATGAGCAACAACTCAACTGGAGCAACTCTAAAAACGTGGCTAGGGTTTATCTTTATATACTTAGGGTAAAAACAGAAAACCCAAAATGTTTAATGAGTTAGGGCTGAGCTGGAATATTTTGCAGAAAACCATTCTGTCCGAGATTCGATCGATCAAGTCTTTCTTTCGATCGATTGAGCCAGGCCAAAATGCACCAATGTATCTGCAGCCACTCGATTCCAACTTTACATGAAAGACCCAACTTTGAGCAAGCCTAAACAAGACTAAACAACCTCTTTTGATCATGGTTTGCCAACAATACAAATTAGAATTCTAAATACATAAAATCCTAAATCTTTAGAACCTAACAGTATCAAAAGACAAGTCCCCTTCTTTGACATACTTAGCTAACTCCTTAATTAATAATAGTTTTCCCTTGTAAAATTTGCACTTAATAAAATCATTATTTCGCTAAAGCAGTAAAATCCATAGACTAAGTTTTGAATTTATGAAGCTTCTACCTTACCTATAGCAACATGTTGTTCAGGTTATATTTATAAGCCAACAAGAAATCTTAATCAACTAATAAATAAATTTCATAATAAAACAGCACCTTTACATAATAAACTCAAATATAGAACAAGCTTTACAGTCCCTAAGCAGTTATTTCAACTCACAGTTTTCCAGGTCATTTAATATTTTCAATCTTTTCAAATTGCTAACATAATACTACAATTTCCAGCTTATATAATCAGACTAGAGAATATAGAAGGTAAACATAAAGCAAGCAATTACACCATTAAAATTACCCATAACAAAGAAATAATTTTATTTACTTACCCAAAAACTTTGAAACTAAAACTTTAGTATTAAGTGTTTGATTTGTTCTTTAGAGAGAGGTATCTATATATTCGGTAAAATAGAGAGAAGGTTGATGGTGAGAGAGAGAAGTATGGCTGGTGCAAGAACTAAGAAAGAGAACAAAGAATCAAACAAAAAGGAAAACGGTGCAGCATAGATAAGAGAGAAGCTTGGGGCATGTGTCTCATTATAAGGAGAAGGGTTGATGACTCACCCTTACAATTTTTTAAAATTTATACTTATCACCCCCATTAGTTCTATGTTCTATAAAGGCCCAACAAATGAAATAAATCTACACATACACCCTAACCTTTATAATCTTCTTCCTACAAAAGCAAAAGAGCCTATATCTTCGACAACATCAAAATTTCAAAATCTTATGCACTTAAAATAATTAAAATAATGTTAAGTATGTAAATCCATAGCAATTAATCATGCAAATTGGCTGGGATACTACAACATGCAAATTGTATCATAAAATCGTACATGCCATATAATACATAAAGATATACTTTAAAATGAGTTTTTTTTTTTTTTTTTGGGTTAAATTTTGTACATTTATTTGAATCTAACAATTTGTTATAACAATTCGACTACACACATACACTGCACTTTTATATTTACAAATTTCTTTTTTATACTATGAATCAGGTATTAATTGAAAACATAATTATTTTATTTTTTATTTTTGTCATTATTGTTATAAGTTAAAGAAACTAGAATGCCAAGAAAATATTTTTAAAAAATTTATTAAAATAGAAGAAAAAGAAGAGATAGTTAATGTTGATGATGAAGAAGAAATTTCAATAAAGAAATAAGTTTACAAAATGATAAATATGATGATAACATTGACTTTGATAGAGTTAATTAGGAAAGATGATGAATATAATACAAATGAATTATTATTTTGGGTCACTCGTAATGTGGTATTACTTTTAAGTTTAATCAATTTGAATGTGTATATTATAAACATATGCTAGTTTGATTTATGTAGTTAGCTTGTTAAATATGATTATGTAAATGATGAATAAATTAGTCATTACTCATTAATTAAATATATTCAAAATTTATGATGATTAATATATTCTTTATATATATAATTTTTTTATAAATTTTATTAAGTGTTTTAGTGTTTGATTTGTTCTTTAGAGAGAGGTATCTATATATTCGGTAAAATAGAGAGAAGGTTGATGGTGAGAGAGAGAAGTATGGCTGGTGCAAGAACTAAGAAAGAGAACAAAGAATCAAACAAAAAGGAAAACGGTGCAGCATAGATAAGAGAGAAGCTTGGGGCATGTGTCTCATTATAAGGAGAAGGGTTGATGACTCACCCTTACAATTTTTTAAAATTTATACTTATCACCCCCATTAGTTCTATGTTCTATAAAGGCCCAACAAATGAAATAAATCTACACATACACCCTAACCTTTATAATCTTCTTCCTACAAAAGCAAAAGAGCCTATATCTTCGACAACATCAAAATTTCAAAATCTTATGCACTTAAAATAATTAAAATAATGTTAAGTATGTAAATCCATAGCAATTAATCATGCAAATTGGCTGGGATACTACAACATGCAAATTGTATCATAAAATCGTACATGCCATATAATACATAAAGATATACTTTAAAATGAGTTTTTTTTTTTTTTTTTGGGTTAAATTTTGTACATTTATTTGAATCTAACAATTTGTTATAACAATTCGACTACACACATACACTGCACTTTTATATTTACAAATTTCTTTTTTATACTATGAATCAGGTATTAATTGAAAACATAATTATTTTATTTTTTATTTTTGTCATTATTGTTATAAGTTAAAGAAACTAGAATGCCAAGAAAATATTTTTAAAAAATTTATTAAAATAGAAGAAAAAGAAGAGATAGTTAATGTTGATGATGAAGAAGAAATTTCAATAAAGAAATAAGTTTACAAAATGATAAATATGATGATAACATTGACTTTGATAGAGTTAATTAGGAAAGATGATGAATATAATACAAATGAATTATTATTTTGGGTCACTCGTAATGTGGTATTACTTTTAAGTTTAATCAATTTGAATGTGTATATTATAAACATATGCTAGTTTGATTTATGTAGTTAGCTTGTTAAATATGATTATGTAAATGATGAATAAATTAGTCATTACTCATTAATTAAATATATTCAAAATTTATGATGATTAATATATTCTTTATATATATAATTTTTTTATAAATTTTATTAAGTGTTTATGTATCTTATGATATACAGCACGATATATAACACATGATATAAAATAAATAATAATAAAAATTAAAAAAAAAATCACAATATGATTTACGTTTTAATAACAATAATTTCATAACCAATTTTTACGTGCCTCCTTTCAAAACACCCTTGAGTCCCAACTCCAACCATCACCATCTCTAATTGGAAATTTGTATTGCCACCATCACAACAATACATTATACATCCAGCCACATATGGGAAGAGGTATATCACCCAATGTGAAAATAGCGAGATGATTGGTTAGATTCTCCTTTTTAGTGGGTAAAGAAAAAGAATAAGAAAATTTTAAGGTGAAGATTCAATTGTGGATATTGTTCCCCCTAATCTAAAGTCTTACGTGGAGTCATTACTAAATTAATTATTAGAAAACCTTATAAATAACTTCATTAAAAAAAAACATGGAGATTACATTGAATCTCAAAAGATAACTTAAATTACAAGGAAAATTAAAACATATTTTTATCTTCTTGTTTTTATTATTTTATGCAATGCAATACTGAGAACACATGCTGGAACTTTTATTATGAATGATGTACAACACGTTTCTGAAGACTAGATTATTACTGTTAATAGTTGGAGAGGGCAGAGCTTAAAGGCTGTAATTTGTAAACTTGGCTTCGGGGCTACTGTTTTTGAAATCTGGAATTCAGGAATGCTGTGCTGCTTCAAGGTTGTCCTAGTTTTGAATAGTGTTGTTACTTCCATTAAGAAGGTGAAAATGAGAACTGAGTGCAATTGGTCATTCCCTTGCATTGAAAGGGTCATGCAATTCCCTTGCAAAGAAATTTATTTCTTAATGGGGACTATCTATAGACTTTCTTAGGTCTTGTAGGTCCTCTATTTTGCCTATTGAGCAAGTGTTTTGTTTTGTGTTTGCTATCTTACCTGCTTGTTGTATTCTGTGTTGCTATTTTTTATTTTATTTTATTTTTTTTTAGAAAGAAACCTGGAATTCATCTTATTAAGAAATGCTGGCTAAATCAACCTGAAAAATATTGTTAAAGTGAGGTGGAACAAACTCCATCCACACAAGAAAACTGAAAACCTAACTAAACTATGAGCTAACTTATTACCATTCCTCCTAGTATGAGAGTAAAGTAATTTAGAAAAAGAGCCAACAAGTGACTTAACATCCTCAATCAAAAGACCTGAGGCTGAAAGAGAATGATCCTCCCCTTGAAGAGTTGTCATCACAATACTAGAGTCACCTTCCAAGACAACGTTGTCAACACTTATCTCCCTTGCAAAAACAAGAGCCCTAGCAGCAGCGAGAGCCTCCACCTCCTTAGGACCATAAGCTCTAGGAAGCTTCTCAGAAAGTGAAGCTAGAACCATCCTATGACCATTGCGAATCACAACACCAATACCCGACCTATCCCCCACTCTGAAGCTGGCACCATCAAAGTTGATTTTAAATGAACCACTCGAGGGGGGTAACCATCTAGCTCTGAGGCGGGGAACAGTTGGGACCCGGGGAGTCTGCACTGCTAGAAATTCAGCGTATCTATCCTTAGCAAGCTGAGCAAGAAGCGAGAGAGAGACACTGGATTGAGCAAGGCGAACTTGGTTTCGATGATGCCAAATCGTCCATGCAATAGTAGCAAACAACTCCGGGTCTTGATGATTGACAATAATCTAGGACAGCAGCTCCTTGAAGTCCACAAATGATTGAGTATGATGCACACCCCACAATGTCAAGTTTGACCACACAAGATCTAGACTAGAACAAAACCACACAGAATGGACAACGGACTCCTCTTCTTGTTGGCAGTGCTCACAAATCGCTTCCTGCAAAATTGTACGTTGCATTAAGTTAAACTTTGAAGGCCCAGAATTTCGACAGGCACACCACATGAAATTCTTAATTCTTATTTGGACAGTTCAAAGCCCAGAGTCCTTCCCATAATTTGGTGTTCACTGGCCCTCCAAATGGAATTATATAAGTCTCTTCTTTAAGGAAGCGGTATCTAGTCTTGCATGAGTAACGGCCATTTGAAGAGTGGGGCCAAATATGATATCTTCAATTGAACCACATGCTAGAGGAATGCACTTAATCAGCTCGACTTTCTCAGGGGCAAATAGACCATCAATGAGCTCCACATTCCAGTTTCAAGTCTCTGAATCAATTAGCAAGTCCACTGTGGCAGTCTCAAACCCTTCGACCACCAGAGAATAGAGGAGTGGAGGGTGCTTCCTCAGCAACCAGTGGTACTGCCACACCCGAACATTCCTACCAGACCCTATACGCCACCTAGCACCTCGTTGAATGACATCCCGTCCATGTAAAATACTTCGCCATGCATACGAGCCCAATCTTGACTCCTTAGCTTCCATTATAGAGCAATTGGGGAAAAAGCAAGCTTTGAAAACCTTGTAAAACAAAGAATCCATATTATGCAAAAGGTGCCAAGCTTGCTTTGCCAAAAGAGAATCATTAAACAAAGCCAAGTCCCGAAATCCCATACCGCCCACCATTTTTGATTTTGTCATCTCGTCCTATTTAAGCCAGTGAACTTTCCTTCGGTCACCACGCTAACCCCACTAGAATTTTTTTATGAGAACCTCAATGTCATTACAAAGCCCTAAAGTTAGTTTAAAGCACCCCATTGCATAGGTAGGGATAGATTGGATAACATATTTAACAAGGACTTCATGCCTTGCTTGAGATAGAAACTTCCCTTTCCAACCTTGGAGCTTCTTCCAAACCCTCTCTTTGATGTAAGTAAAACTCTCCCTCTTACCCCTACCCACCAGAGAGGGGAGGCCCAAATACTTTTCATACTGATGCACCTCTTCAACCCCCAGAATACCCTTGATAATAATCTTCAAATCTTCAGTGGTAGATTTACTGAAGAAAATAGATGTTTTGCTCCTATTCACTTTTTAACCTGAGGCCTCCTCATATAGAGATAAAAGTGCCATGACTCGGCTACACTCATCCGGAGTCACCTTGCAAAAAAGGAGGTTATCGTCTGCAAACAGCAAGTGAGTTTGTTTTGGGCCACGCTTGCACAAAGAAAAACCCGTGATATCACCCACACTCGCTGCATGCCCAATAAGCCCATGTAAACCTTCAGTACATAAAAGGAAAAGGAATGGGGAAAGGGGGTCCCCCTGTCTAAGACCCCTCGATGGATGAATCAATCCCTTCGGTTCACCATTGACAAGGATGGAATAGGTGGCAGTCCTCACACACAACATAACAAGGCCAATCCACTGCTCATTGAAACCCATCTACTATATAATAGCCTCAGAATGACCATTCCACCTTATCATAAGCCTTACTCATGTCTAACTTAAGAGCCATATAACCGGATTTCTTGGAATTATGGTGCTTCATATAGTGTAAAGTCTCAAAAGCCACAAGAATATTGTCAGAAATAAGTCTATCTTTTGTAAAGGTTGACTAATGCTCAATGATTATGGTGGGTAAAAAAAATTTTAAATCTGTTCGCAATCACTTTTGAAAATTTTTTATAGAGAACATTACATAAACTAATAGGGCAATATTGATGAACATACTCAAGATTATCAACCTTAGGGATAAGGGTAATAAAAGTATGATTGACAGGATATGGGAGAGTACCTGAGTTCAACTAAGACAAGACTGATCTAATCACATCATCATCCACCATGCCCCAAAAGTGTTGGTAAAACAAGGGCGGCATCCCATCCGGGCTCGGCGCCTTCGGTGGAGCCATTTGGCTCAAGGCTAAGTTCACTTCACATTCAAGGAATTCCTTAGACAGCTCCTGATTCATGTCTGCTGAGATAAGATGAGGAATACGGGCCAAAACACCATTGGGTAGCGACGGGTTAGAAAATGAGAACAACTCTTGGTAAAAATTAATCAACACCGAAGCAATAGGTTCGGGTTCCTCTTGCCACTGATTTTGAGTGTCTCTGGTACCCCATATATAATTCCTTCTATGTCACTTTGTCACTTTACTATGAAAGTGCTTAGTATTGTGATCTCCTTGGCTTGTCCATAGCACCCTTGAACACTAATTCCACATACATTCCTCTTTATCTAGCAAGGAAGAGATTTCAGCTTTCAATTCTCTTACTTGGTCATTACAGCCACTTCTGATAGACTCCTTTTCAACTTGAGCCAATAGATGCCTAGATTAAATAAACTCCCTTCGAACATTGCCGAAGCAATTTTTATTCCACCAAGCTAGGTCTCGGCAGCATTTTTCAACTCTTGTCAAGGTTACATCATCTAAATCACTGTCGTTCATTGATCTATACATTGCTTCCACAATATCACCACATCGACTATCAGAGAGCCACATTTCTTCAAACCTAAAGGGTTTTTTCCACGGAGGAGGATCCAAGCCTGAGAGATTAAGGAGACTAGGAACATGATCAGAGGAATCACACCAAAGATGGTTAATCTGTAAACTTGGAAAAAGTAGAAAAAAAGTATTATTAGCCAACCCTCAATCTAATCTTTCCCATATAAAGTGACCATCCCTAAAGTGTTTATTTCAAGTGAATCATTGCCCAGAGAAACCCAAGTCCATAAAACCACATTCATCAATCAGATCTCTAAAGAGCTGCATTTGGTAATTAAGGAGTTAAGCCGCTCCTAATTTTTCCTCTTAACTAATAATCTCATTAAAGTCGCCCATGCAAATCCATGGAATAGCAGGGTGGTGGTTAAGGCGGTGAAGTTCACTCTAGGCTTCTTGTCTCCTTGTTGTGTCTGGCTCCTTGTAGAAACCAATAAACCTCCATTGTTGATCCAAATTTTTATCAATCCAAGCATCAATAAAATACCTCTTTGAATCTTCCACAATAAGATTGATAGTATCTTTCCAAAATAGCACAAGACCTCCTCCCCTATTGTCACTAGGTACTACCAATCTATTCTTAAACTCTAAACTACTCTGAACCCTATCTAGCCTTGCTTCATCTGTCCATGTTTCGGCTATAAACACAATGGAGGGATCTTTTGCCTGTGCAATTTCTATAAGCTCCTTCCCTGTTTGAAGGTTCCAAGCCTTCAGCAGTTCCATGGTAAGCAATTCATTGATTTTGGTGAGGCTGCTTAACAGCCTTAACTAATAAAGTAGGTACTTCTTCATCACTCCTCAAAACCTGTAGACGTTTGCAAGGTAATAGGGAGCAATCTTCCTCAGGAACAAAACTATACATCCCACCTCCTATTCTTACCAAGACTGTGAGAGTTAAGCCATCAACTGTAGTCCTAACAAAACGGGTCGAGGTAGACAATTTGGGAGGCTGAACTGATGTAGTGGATGTCTCCCCGTAATCCAAAGGAGCACGTGATGAAGGTAAAGGGGCCTCCACTCTATTCAAAGCCGAGGAAGTATCCAAATGAGGAGTTGAGGGAGTGTCAAACTTGGTGAGTTCTCTGTTAATATCCCGATGCTGAGATTCAAAGTTACCACCTTTAGAAGCTTGACCATTAATATCAGGACACCCCTCATCGAGAAGAACAGGCGGAGAGGTTTCATGAGAAACACTTTCAACCTGCTCATAAACTAGGTCCAAATTGTTGCTGTTCTATCTTAAGGGTGCCTTCACTTGCAATCCACACATCACAGTCTTTGTCATCATGGTCAAGGCAACCACACCAATAGCATATATTCGGGAGCCGTTCATACTTGAAATTGACCTACACTTGTCTGCCATTATCAAAGGAGATGAGATGGCCTCTGCATAAACCGGGTACTGATGGTAACCCAAATCCAGATAAAACTCCCACCATTATGCACTAGCGTATCCAAGGTGTGAACTACTTCACCTAGGGCATCACATATTTTTTTTTCCACTGCTTTGTTTTTATATCTGATTGGTATATCATGTACCTGCACCCAAAAAGTAGCATTGTTAAATTGTTAACGGTTCATCACAATCAAATGCTTGTCAAAACTCCACGGCTCACTGGGTAATACTCTTTCCATATTTGGCTTATTATCAAAGATAAACAACACCATATGGTCTCCTTGACTTTGAATCTGGAAGCTAGTTCAACAGCGCCAAAGGGGGTTGAAGGTGTTGGCAATAGCATCTACATTAAAGACTTGTTTAGTCAAGAATTTTGCCTCTATGATGAACTCCTGGGTACTTTGTTCTTTGGTAATACTACATCTCAGCCCCTCTCTATCAGACAGAGGGAGGCGGCTCCAATGACTAGACAGGTTGTCCATAAGAGCACAGATAGTAAAAAACCACTAGAAGGGAGATGTTACTAAGGGAAAAGAAGAAGAACAAATGGGGGAAGAGGAGGACAAACTGTTTCTCAGTCCCCAAAGGAAAAGAAAAACAAAATGCAAGGATTAACAAAGTTAATCTAGACGAAAACCCTCCCAAGGAAGGACACCCATTCTACTGCCTACGAGAGACAGAGAAACCCTAATTTTATGTTGCTATTTTGGCAGCTTGTTTTCAACAAAAATTTCTCTTGATTTTGAAAATGAAAAGATGTCATTTTCTATAAGGAATTCATAATTAAAGTAGATCTACTATCTTAACGCATAAAATCATGTTTCAATGCAATGCTTTTATCATAAACTTATAAGATGAAAATGGATTGTTATCCTTACCCTTATTTTTTTGTGCATGTTATTAATAGGTTTAGGTCTAATTTTCCAGGTCTACTCACACTCTTTGTTCCTGCATTTTCTCTTTTGCTTATTTCCTCTAGCTTCTTACATTTAGCCCTTCGTGTTGATGCTTAGTTCTCCCATCTTTAAAAAGTTTGCCTTGAAGGATGGGCTTCAATAAGTTCATCTTTTCAGTAATGAGCATTTCTTATGCTCTCAAGATAGCAGTCCACATGAGAAATTTTGCTTGAGTAAGTGGTATGCTACTCGGGATAAGTTGGACTAACAAGGATTAAATCCCCTCCAACTGAATCCTCCAATTAATTCTCTCATTTTTCTATAGATGTAAGACATGTAGTATTTGAAATAAATAAATAAATGTCATGTGTTACACGTCTGGCTAAAAGTTGGAAAGAATTTGATGATTCAATTAGAGGATCATTTCCCTAATTTTTGTGGAATATCACTAGACTTTGCAAAAATTGGACCCAACACATTAACCCAAAGAAAAATACCTTAGAATATTTTACTAAGAGCAAAATAGGTTGACCTAGACCCGACATGAAGTAAGGGTAAAATTGTCTAACCAGTGACTTGATCCTTTTTTTTTTTAAATTTAAAAAAAAAAAATAGACCACATAAACTAGTAAATCATTCCAAATGCTAAACAATGTGATAATATGACATCAACTATCCAAAATTAATAACTACATTTGAATCATTTTTTTTTTTTGTTTTTTTGTTTTTTGTTTTCGCATATTAAAAAATATAGGTTAATCCATAACTTCACCCAACCCATACCCAATTAAATCCAACCCACTTAAAACCTATGTTTTTACCAAATTTGATCCAACCCATTTGACATTTTGTTCCTATTGATGACTTTATATGCTCTTAGCACCAGTTTGTTGACTCCATTAGTAAGAGCTTGATTTTAGTGTTAATTGGATCTTTTCATTTAATTGCTTTTGTGCCTATTTGAGAATAGTTTATCTATTTTTTTGCAAGTGTGCTAAAGTACTTGTACCTTGAAAAAATTTAAAAATGTGAGAAAAAAAAGAAATTTTAAAAAAACTGTATATAAAAACTAAAGCTTAAAGTCAATGCCAAACTCAACCCAACACTTTTTGGCCTTAGCTGTTAAAGTTGTCCAGATTTTCTTGATCATTATTCTTGGTGTGAAAAACATAAAAAATAAAAGGGTTGTAAGGTGCCTGCTAACAACACTTTTTTTACTTTTTAAATTTTTTTTTTTTTTTCACAATTTTTTGTCCTCTTTTGTAACTCTTTGCAACTTTATACTATTTTTTACACATTTTATAACTTTTTAGCTTTTTGCATGAAAGATACATCCTTAACCAACACCACATCGGTGCTGGTTAACATTTGCCAAAATAAAAAGCTTGATTTCAAAGTTAATTGGATCTCTTCACACCAATACTTTTTGGCCTCAGCTGTTAAAACTATCCAGGTCTTCTTGATCATTCTTCCTAGTGTGAAAAACAAAAAAATAAAAATAAAAATAAAAATAAAAGGAGAATTTGGGGAAAGAGGTTTGTTAGGTAGGTGGCATTTAGGTATAGAGAGAATTTACTTGTGTTGCATGAGGCTTTAGCTACTAGTGGGTCATTCCTCAATTTGTTTATTTGAGATTAATAGGTGTTGTGCAGATAGCACCCTAGGACTCAAATCAATAACAATAAATAAGCGAAAATCAAATAACAAGCATACACAAAGAACACAAGAATTTACATGGTTCGACAAACTATCTACCTGCAGAGAGACGACAGAGAAATTCTTTATAAAAAAATAGGGAGATATAATAGTGCACAAGAACACTCTCAAGAAACCCAAATCCCAATTACACCCTAACTCTCTCTCACCCACAAGACAAGAAAGCTCTATTCTTCTTCTTATGCGGCTATTGCTAGGTTTTAGAAATTCTCTAATTATCACTCTTTAGTGCCGCACATAACAACACACACACACACACACACATATATATATATATGTGTGTGTGTGTGTTAGTAACCAAGTCGGCAGGAGCATTCCCTTTACAATTAGAATTCAGTCAACTAAGGTGACCAAATTTGGGCTTGGCAATTCAAGCCACACAGGCCCAATATCAACAAATCTTCACCGTGGCTTAATTGATCAAGCTACACAAGCAAACTCCTCCACCACCTCCATCTTAGCCCTTTAGGGCTCACAAGCTACAAACACCAATCAAGTCCAAGCAGTGCTTGAACTTGTCTATTGGAACTGGCTTTGTTAACATATCAAAGGCATTCTCACTAGTGAGAATCTTCAACAAAGAAATATCACCAGATGAAACCCATACTTCAATCTTGTGATACTACACATCAATATGCTTTGTTCTTGCACAATATACTTGACTCTTCGCCAAATGAATTGCACTCTAACTATCATAATGTAGCACCATGCTATCCTGCTTGAAACCAAGCTCATTAACTAGTCCACTAAGCCAAACTACTTTTTTCCTGCCTCTATCATCGCCATATATTCTACTTCTGTAGTGGATAAAGCAACTACATCTCGTAATGTAGACTTCTAGCAAATTGGGCCACCAGTAAACCTAAACACATAGCCTGTCATGGACTTTCTAGAATCAAGGTCCCTTACATAGTTGGAATCAACATAACCCACAACTTCTATACTAGCTCTCTTATCAAATAGGATACCGAAATCACGAGTGCTTGTAAGATATCTAAAGATCCACTTTACTGCATTCCAATGCTCTTTGCCTGGATCTGCCATATATATACTAACCACACTGACTACATGAGAAATATCAGGCCTAGTGCACACCATCAAATACATAAGACACCCAACTGCATTCGCATATGGCACTTTAGACATATACTCTGACTCCTCATCTAAACTTGGACATAACTATGAGGACAATTTAAAATGGGCAGAAAGTGATGTACTAACAGATTTTGCATCAATCATACTATACCTCTCTAACACCTTTTTAAGATATCCCTTTTAAAATAACCATAATTTATTAGCCCCTTTATCTCGGTGAATTTCTATCCCAAGGATCTTCTTGGCAGCTCCAAGATCCTTCATGTCAAATTCACTACTCAACAAAGACTTCAACTTCACAATTTCTTGCTTACTCTTTGCAGCAACTAACATATCATCAACATATAAAGTAAGAAATATATAAGAGCCATCAACTAGTGCTCCAAAATAAACACAATAGTCATACTCACAGTGCATGTACCCATGTGTGACCATGAATGAATCAAACTGTTTGTACCATTGCTTGGGAGACTGCTTCAAGCCATATAATAATCTCTTCAATAGACAAACAATAATCTTCCTT
>NW_027069607.1:920087-985687 GCF_002906115.3 Quercus suber
GGGGGGGGGGGGGAGTACCAGGGGTTCAAAAGGAAGTTCTAAGAATTCTAAGGGTTTAGTAGGGGAGAGATGAGTAAAAAGGAACAAAACAAGAGAGCCAAAGAGGAGGACTTCATCCCATATCCTTGAGATCCTCCAAAATATCACTTAGCGTCCAAAGAAACATACAAAAACATGCACACATTAGATTTCACTCTCTCTCGCAAAATCCTCCTCACTTGACTACCTTGGAAGGAAATGTTTGTTAGGGACATATTTATGTAATTGGGTAGATCTAGGATGGGTTTAGTACTTTAAGAAACAAGTGTTCAAGTTAAGTATTGAAGCCATGCAAGTCTGACTAAGAAACAAGTGAAGGAAGTGCTATTCATTAAAGCTTGACAGAAAGACTTCTATCCAGATTTAATGTAAAAGCTCAACAAAAGCTCAACACAAACTATATCTATCGAGAATTATGAAATCAGGTTTTTCAGATCTGATTACACACATATCCTTGAGTATTTGTATAGGGTTTCTTTTCTCACAACCCTAGACATATATAAGGCTTATTTCAAGAGCTGTCACAAGTGATGTAAGGTGTTACAAAAAAATAATCCATGCATATTGTGACCGAAGACAGAATTTGCTCTAGTTCATCATATTCTTTCTAGAAGCTACTGCGTTTTTACGCCAAGGGTTTTGTGGCCAAGGAGCTACCTGATCTTCATTGTTGGATGAACTGAAGAACTTTGCAGTCAACATCTTCCTCAAGTTGGTGTGTTAGTCACGTACTGGGATCTGTGCATCATTGGTTAGTCACGTACTATAATTCATGCATTGAACGGAGAGATTGCCTTACAAAACAAGTCCAATTGGGTTTTAAGGTAAGGATTCAACAATAGGTTGGTATTAGGTACTGAGATTCCTTTTACTTGTAACTACTTATTTTGATAATAGTGGATTCTTGAGAGTAGTGACCTTAAATTCACCCTATAGGGTTTTGCCTCGGTGGTTTTCCTCATTCGTAAACAAATCATCTGTGTCAAATTTATTTTCCACTGCATTTAACTTAGTTGATAATTTGTTTATGCTACCATGCCATTGCATGTTAAATTGACTTAATTAATTAATTAATTTACCAAAGGGGTCAATACATTTTTGGCATATCAAGTAGTATCAGAGCAGACACACTCTGGTTAGGTTTTATCTTTGCTGTGTGATCCATTGACTCTTATTTGTCATGGATAAAGGATAGTCTCTTATTATACATTCTTTATTTGATGGCACTAACTATGCATACTGGAAAATACACATGCGAGCTTTCTTATAGTCTTTAGATGAGAAGGTGTGGCAAGCTATGGAGATTGGCTGTACTAAGCTAAAGGAAGTGTCGGCTGATTAGGATGATGCAAAGATCAAAGCAGCAAACTTCAACAACAGAGCATTGAATGCCAATTGAAATTGAAACTACAAAGGAAGCATGGATTATCCTCTAGACAACCTATGAAGGGACTAAGGCTTTCAAGGATTCTAAGTTCCAAAGGCTTACTACAAGCTTTGAGGAGATCAAGATGGAGGAGGATGGGTCATTTGATGAGTTTTATGCAAAACTCAAGGACATAGTTAACTCAGCCTTTAATCTTGGGGTAACTACTCCCAAACCCATGGTTGTAAGAAAGGTGCTAAGGTTTCTGTCTGATAGATTTCATGCTAAGATCATTGCCATTGAATAATCAAAGGATATTGACTCTATTCCTTTGACAGAGCTGGTTGGCAACTTGCAAACCTATGAATTGAGTTTGATTAGAATTGGGAAAGGAAGCAAAAGTAAGAGCATGGCACTGAAGGCTAAAAGTAATGAAACTAATGAGTCTTCAAATGATGAAGATTCCAAGATGAAGTCCTACATCACTAGAAAGTTCAAGAAGTTCATGAAGAATGCCAATGCGAAAGGATTTGATAAGGACCGTAAGCAATCCAGTTTGTCTCAGTTCAAAAGCCAAGACAGAGGAAAGAAGGATGCTAAGGATGGTGATCAGTACACTATTCCCTCCTGACCAAAGTGCTTTGGATGTCAAGGTTTTGGACACATGAAACAAGAATGTCCAACATATCTCAAGTCAATTGGGAAAAGTAAGGCTCTTGCTGCTACCTTAAGTGATACCAAGCTTGAGATTGAGTCAGATGACAATGATGACGAGGGAATTTTGAATGCTTTCACTGCCACAGTTGATCCTACTAAAAGGGTTATAGAAACAGTAGATGATGAAGAGGACTTGGTGGAATTTAAGTTTGAGAAAATGTACAATCAAGATGACATCCATACAACCTATGCAAAATTGTACAAGGTTTCTGAGAAGCATGAGAAACTGTATAGGCTGGCCACTAAGAAGTTGAGTGATGTTGAGCTAGATCGAAAGGAGCTCTCTACCAAGGTTGATGAAGCAAATCAAACCATTGGAGTTTTGCGGTTCGAGAACAATTTCCTTGCTAAAAGGACAAAGAAGCTTAAAGCGAAACTATTCCAAGTTAGAGCTCAATTGGAGAGGACTTCCAGTGCAAAACTCGATGAGATGCTAAGCTTTAAAAAAGCTGCTTCTGATAAAACCAATTTGGGGTATGATTTCTCTTCTCCTAATATTGCCTCATCTAGTACAACTGTGTTTGTCTCACCTGCTGATAATGTTAATTCTAAGAATGATGAAGCTAAAACTAAAATAGCTAGTGAGAACTTAGATAAAAGCAAATCTATTTTAAGAGCACCCCCTAAGGTTGAAAAGAAAGGGACTAGAAACTTTAGGAATAGGAAGGACAAAAACAAAAAGTCTCAACAAAAGAAGCCACATTTCTATCACCACTGTAGAGCTTTAGGGCATACTTATCCAAATTGCTATAAGTGGTTAGCCACTCAACAAAGTAATAGTATGCTCTCGTCTGGAAACTAAAATCAGTTTCCATACTCTTTTGCTCCTCTTGGAGATCTTCTCAATGCCCTCAAGTTCCTTTCAAACTTGAATGATTTCAATTCTTCCCCCTCTCCTCAGAATCAATGGTTTGCACAAAGGAAAGTTTCTTCCAAGGTGTGGAAGGAAAAAAGCTCAAAGTGATTTAGTCACTTTTTCTTTCTCTCCCCTTATGGTTATGCATTACTTGTTTGTTTTGCTTTCTTGTTTTGAGCCAGTCTAGTTTTATGCTTTTTGTGTTTCTTTATGTTTTTGTTTGGTTGCCTTTTAGTTTTGGTTATTTTTCTTTTCATAAAAATTTTTTAAAATTTTTTTTGAAAAATCAGAAAAATACAAAAACAATATGTGTTTGTGTATATTGGTACTTATGTACTTTGGATGGCTATTGAAACAAAGTTTTCTAAATTTTATATCTCTTGTAACTTAGATGAGCATCTCAATGCACAACTAAGCAAGTAAGCTTTGTGGTTCGTGTTTAATGTTGAAGCTTGACATAAGCTCGATATAAGCTGTATCTATCAAGAATTATGAAATTAGGTTTTTAAGATCTGATTACACACATATCCTTGAGTATTTGTGTAGGATTTCTTTTCTGACAACCCTAGACATATATAAGGATTATTTTAAGAGCCGTCACAAGTGATGCAAGGTGTTGCAAAAAAATAATCCATGCATATTGTGACCAGAGATAGAATTTGCTTTAGTTCATCATATTCTCTCTAAAAGCTATTGCATTTTTACGCCAAGGGTTTTGTGACCAAGGAGCTTGCTGATCTTCATTGTTGGATGAACTTAAGAACTTTGCAGCCAACATCTTCCTCAAGTTGGTGTGTTCGTCACGTATTGGGATCTGTGCATCATTGGTTAGTCACGTACTGGGATTCGTGCATTGAACGGAGATATTGCCGCTACAATATAAGTCCAATTGGGTATTGGGGTAAGGGTTCATCTGTAAGTTGGTATTAGGTACTGAGATTCCTTTTACTTGTAACCGCTTATTTTGATAATAGTGGATTCTTGGGAGTGGTGACCTTAAATTCACCCGGTGAAGTTTTGCCTCTGTAGTTTTCTCCATTCATAAACAAAACACCTGTGTCAAATTTATTTTCTGCTGCACTTAACTTAGTTGGTGATTTGTTTGTGCTACCATGACATTGCATGTTAAATTGACTTAATTAATTAACTTGGATAATTAATTAATTAATTTGCCAAAGAAGTCAAAGCTACATGTACTTCAGCTCCAAATCCCACAAGTCTTGTGCAAAAGCACTAAGTCTGTAAGAATTGGGGCCAAGGACCTTATGGCCGACTCATTTATATGAAATTCATTTACGTATATGTATATGCTTTAGAATGTATATCCTAACCTGAGGAACTAACAATTACTTGAGGATATTTGTATTATATAGTTGTTCTTATGCAGAACCTATAGAAGTAAAGGGAAAGGACAAAAATCCATTGCATAGTAAGCTTGGAGAAAGGTCATATGGCCCAGGGAACTAGCATTTCGGGTTCCCAGATTAAAGATCCCATGGTTCTAGGAACCATGAACCCATGTCTTGGGAATCACTGGTTGAGGAATCACTACAACATCTTTTTCCCAAGGAATCATCATGGAGGGACGGAATGAAGGAACTCTTTCAAATGTTAACACAAGAAAATATAAGCCTTAAATATTATATTTTAATCTCCTTCTCATTGTAAACATTATGCATAATTCTTTTACTCATTTCATAAGAGTAAAAAGTCATTTTACAACATTAAAATACTTACAATGATATTTTATTGCTCAGGAGAAAATCGCATTTTTTTGCCTAGTGGAGTTCAATGTGACTTGTGCACAAACTAGTTCATATAAAGACCCTAATATGCCACGGAGAACCGGATCTAGTTCCCCCAACCTCTACTCCAGCCCCTTCTTAGTGACCTAAGGCCTCACATCAGCACTGGGCCTGAGAGCTGTCTGAAAAAAGGACCCACAAGTAGTATTCCTGAAAAAATGTTAGGGTTAATTTCATTTTGTTACTTAGAAAATTGATTATGCCAATTTAATTCCTACTTTTTTTAGCACATTTTATTGTGACTATCACCATCATCTAACTCATGGAAATGCTAACGTGTCCAATGAATCACCTATTTGCCAATCAATTATAAATTTATAATACAAAACTATTTAACTTGCATAAAATGGATGACTCAACAGTTTAGGTGACACAATAAAATGGTTTCCATTTGACTGTAAAATAATGGTTCTTTTGGCGTAAACAATTTATGAATTCATTTTCAGTCCCAGAATTTTTACACTTGAGCTTCACACCCACCACTTTGAGCATAGAGAATAGAGAGCCGAGCGGAACCCTACCAGCCATGCGCCTACCATTGAACCACCCACCCGCACCTACCACAGGACCCAATTGACCACTTTGAACCACTCAGCCACCTTGAAACCCGATTTCTCCAAACCCACTTCCATTCATTGCCATAAGCTATAAGCTACTAGAAAACCCAATCTCTCCAAACCCAACTCTGTGCTCATGATGGTGTCATTGTCACTATCACGGCTACACTCGTAGCACCCAGCTGCAGGTTCTGTTTTGAATAAGTTTATGGAAATTTCTGTTGGATCATGTATTTTTATGGAAATTTTCGTACCAGTGTATACTTGTGCACAATTTCTGTTGGATCATGTGTTTTTATGTTTCCTTTGTTTAGGTTTCTACATTTATTATTTTTTTAGTTTCTAATTCAAAAAAAAAAAAAAAAGGATTCATTACTCAAATATTTTCACATAAATTCTAAAATCACATCCTTTACTTTTATTTTATTTCTTACAAACTTCAAACAAAAGACGATAAAAAGAGTCCTCTTAAACTTACCGAAACCCAAATTTTAAAATCACAATTTAACGTTGGTAAAACTTATGAAAATACATTTATGAAATTTTGCAAACGCGCGATTGTTGTGTTTAGTTTGATTGAAATTAATTTCTGTAAAACATTTTCTACATTTACAGGTGTTTGAGGCGGCTGAAAATATTGGTCAATCAAAAATTGTCTTCAACTTAACCATAAAATAATAGGTTTCCTTTGATTAGATTTCTTTTTTTTTTTTTTTTTTTTTTTTTTTTTTTTTTTATTTAGTTTCTAATTTCAAAAAAAAAAAAAAAAAGGTTTCATTACTAAAATACTCTCACACAAATTCTAAAATCACATCCTTTACTTTTATTTTATTCCTTACAAACTTCAAACAAAAAAGGATAAAAGAGTCATCTTAAACTTACTGAAACCCAAATTTTAAAATCACAATTTAATGTTGGTAAAACTTGTGAAAATATGTTTCTAAAATTTTGCAAACGCGTGATTGTTGTTTTTGGTTTAAATGAAATTTATTTCTGGAAAAGATTTTATGCATTTACAAGCGTTTGGGGCAATTAAAAATGTTGGTTAATCAAAAATTGTTTTCAGTTTAACCATAAAATAAGAGCACTTATGGTGGAAATTGTTCTACACATTCATTTTTCGTAAACTATTTTCTACCTCACCCAAACTCACAAACCAAACTTCCACCCCCATCTCCAACTATCTACCACCCAACCACGACCCCCACTAACATTGTCTATCTCTTGTGCCCAACCACCAGTCCCTGATCATGATTTTTTTAATCTAAAATTTTACTTATATTTTTTTATATATTATATGTGTGTTTGAGAGATGAGAAAGTGTGGGGAAAAAAAATGTTATCAATAGCATTTTCAGAAATGCAACAAACACTTGAAAATATATTTTCGAAACACAATGAAATAGTTAAAAATATTTTCCTTTTTGAAAAATATTTGAACTTGAAATTATTTTAGAGTTGGAAAATATTTTCTTTTCAACCAAATACAGTTGAAATAAAAAGTTTTGTACACACTAAGCCAAATGGTTTTGCAATTTCATTAAAGTATTAGTATTTGTAGTGCTAAAAATCTAAATTGCTATTTTTAGCACTGCAAACTACAAAATTGGGGTTGCATTGGTAGAGCAAAAGCAATAATTTTTTGCTGTGAGCTATAGTGCATAGCTATCTTTGCCTGTGCACTTTAGTTCAAATGTAAAAAAAAATAAAAAAAAAAAGATAAAAAAATAAAAGACAATATTTTATTGTGTTCACACGGTAGATATATTATTTTATTGTAGATGATATATGTATTGTTTATAATATTTTATTGTGTTGAAAGCTAAAATAAAATTACTGATATTATGTGTTTTGTAAAGTAGGGTGGTATAATAAATAAATTAGCTTTTTGTGGTGCCAAATTGCTAATTTTTTCGCACCATCAATGTTCGTGCCCTAAGAAATTTTATTGAAAATGTGAGACCAAACAAAGCCTTTGTAGGAAAGTCATTGAAGATACATGGAGACAAAATACATCTGGTTCAAAAGCAAAAATATTGACAACAAAATTCAAGAGAGTTCAAAGGCTTGTTATGAATGGAACAAGAAACCTCCACCAAAGACTATCAAAACTAGAGGGTCAACTTTCAAATATGCAAAGCCGACACTACACCCCAAAATCAGCTAAGCAAGAACAATTAAAACAATAGGAGCTCAAACTTCTTTTAGACATGGAAGAGACCTTCTGGGCCCAAAAAGTGAGAAAAGATTGGACTCTAAAAGGAGACAGAAACACAAGATTTTTTCATACTCTAGTCAAGCAAAGGAGAATAAATAATCACATTACCCGAATAAAGCAAGACACAGGACAATGGCTAGAGGAAGAAGAAAGCATCGACAACACATTGAGGAACAATTTGAGAACCTCTATCAAACGCCAGAAAAGATGAGCAAAGAAGATATAGCAAAGACTTTGGATACATACAATCTACCTGGGCTAACTTTTATTCATAAACAAGGTTTGGACAAAGAATTTACAGAAAAAGAGGTTAGGGAGGCAGTCTTTCAATTATGGGCTTTGAAAGCTCCAGGCCCGGATGGCATTCCAGCCTTGGTTTTTCAAAAATGCTGGAATACTCCATAGGCCACTCTTGGCTTCTTAAGATCGGGTTTCATTCTAAAAGAACTAAATAGCACCTTCATCACCTTAGTCCCAAAGAGTTTGAGACCGGAAACAGTGGGAAATTTCAGACCAATCAGTCTCTGCAAATGTAGCGTATAAGGTTGCCTCCAAAGTTCTAGCAAATAGGCTTAAACCCATTATGGAAGATATCATTACACCATATCAAAAAGCCTTTAGCAAAGGGAGGCTTATTTCAGACAATATAATCATTGCCCATGAATTACTTCACACAATAAAGTTCAAGAAGAAAGGCAGAGTCCATTTTGCAGCGTTAAAAATAGACCTCAGCAAAACTTATGATCGTCTGAGCTGGAACTTCTCGGAAGTAGTCCTACAAAAAACTGGTTTTAGTCAACCATGGATAAATATAATCATGCAGTGTGTAAGCGTAGTGACCTATAGCATCCTAATCAATGGAGCTCCAACAGTAAGTTTCAGACCCTCACAAGGCATAAGACAAGGTGACCCGCTATCCACACACCTCTTTATTCTATGTGTAAATATTTTATCATGCAAAGTACTGGATATGGAGGGAAAAGGACTAGTGCAGGGAATTGAATTACAAAAAGGTGAAATACCTATAACACATAAGTTCTTTGCGGACGACATTCTCATATTCAGTCAACCATGGATAAATATAATCATGCAGTGTGTAAGCGTAGTGACCTATAGCATCCTAATCAATGGAGCTCCAACAGTAAGTTTCAGACCCTCACAAGGCATAAGACAAGGTGACCCGCTATCCACATACCTCTTTATTCTATGTGTAAATATTTTATCATGCATGTTACTGGATATGGAGGGAAAAGGACTAGTGCAGGGAATTGAATTACAAAAAGGTGAAATACCTATAACACATAAGTTCTTTGCGGACGACATTCTCATATTCATGAAGATAAATAAACAAACATCAGGAAGGCTAAAAGATACTTTGGAAAGCTTTTGTAAAATGTCAGGGCAAAAAAATGATGGTAAATCAACTATGACGGTTAGCCCAAATTGCAATGTTGAAGAGAGGGAAGGCTTACAAGAAAAATTCAAAATCCAAATTAAAGCCAAAATTGGGAAATACTTGGGGACTTATATTGATCTTGGAACCAAAATGAAGGAAATAGGAAATCAAATTATAGACCAAATCCAAAGCAAACTACAGAACTGGAATGGAAAACTACTCTCTTAAGCGGGTAAATTAACTTTGATAAAATCATTCATGCAAGCAACGCCAATCTACTCTATGTTTGTTCATCAACTGCCTATGAATACTTGCAATCGCATTGATAAAATTATTCGTGAGTTTTGGTGGGGCGACAACCTAGAAAAAAGAAAGCTTCACACTATTGCATGGGATAAGATCCGTCAAATAAGAGGTAAAGGAAGCTTGGCATAAGGTAAACAGAAGATTTTAACAAAGCTCTATTGGCAAAATAGTTTTGGAGGATAGGACAACAACCACATTATACTTGCTAGAACCATGAAAAGCAAATACTATCCCAAAGAAACAAATCTATGGGAGGTAGAAAGCATCCCCAAAAATTCTACCAGAATATGGAGAAACATTTGGCAAAGGAACTCCCTACTAGCTTGAGCAAAATCGCAAGTGGGAAGGGGGGACAATATTAGGCTAAAAGACTCGCTCTAGTTTAAACCAAAAAATACAGGAATTCTAGAGAATCTTCATCTCCAGCAAGGGATAGTCAGGGACTTAATTGATCCAACAATGGGGACTTGGACTAGAGAGCTAATAAACATAGTCTACAACAAAAGTGAAGCAGAAGCGATCTTAAGAACACCTCACTCTAAATTCGGATCTATTGATAAGGTGATCTGGCCATTCTCCAAAATAGGTGAATACCAGGTAAAGTAGGGTTATAAATTATTAGTACAAGCAGCTGATACTGTAAGGTTGAATTTAATCAACCATTCTGTTAGCTTCATTCCGTGTCACTTTGCTTGTAATTTAGGTGGGAATCATGTAAGGGTAGTATATAAGAGAGTGTGAAGAAAAAGCTTAAGAGTGTGCATTGAGCAAGGCCTTGTGACTGGATCTCGTGGCAGGCTCACGGTTGGCAAGTCGCCAAAGGAGACACACATGCAAAGCATGCAAAGGAGCTGAAGAGTCACCCTTGCTGGAGCACTACAGGACAAAACTTCCAATTTGGTCATTCTGTTAGTTCACGACTTAAACTCGCGACTCAATAAAGTCGCGAGGCCAAGTCGCCAAACCACTCTGTTTGGAAAAAACTGACATTTCTCATTCCAAACACACACTAGTATAAATACCCCTTATACCTACGTATTGTAGAGAACTTCCAGAAAGAATTTTAAGAGAGAAACCTTAAAGAAAAACAAGATTGACTCATCCACAATCTTCATCCTTGTTTCTCCAAATTCCTCTACTCTTACCCTCTTCATTGTTACATCCTTAAGAGATACATTTAGCCAAATCCTTTTCTCACCATACCCATATCTGTGAGAAGGTTATTTAGTGCTTGGGAAGAAGTTAGGAATGGACCAATTGATATTGATTGATGCTATGGGCTATAGCAGGATCTGGTAAACTAGAGAAGACAAACGTTCGGCATAGCCTCATTGGAGCAAGAAGCTTGGAGAGCTTAGATACACTAGGTAGATTAGGCTTGGATGGTCTTCTACTATTTATGTATCCCAACTTCATTCTCTAGTGGATTATTGACCGCTAGGAGGGCGGCTGAGAGGTTATACGCCGAGGACTTCGGTTTCCTCTTCGATAACACATCGCTGTGTTGTCTTTGTGTTTGCATCTCTCTTCCCTTAATCTTTGCCATTTAATTTCTGCTGTGGATGTGAATTTATTTGGTTTAGATTGTTTTATCAATTCTGTTTTAGCTTGTTTACATATTCCACACGTACATTGTTTGTTAATAAGCTTGAATTGGTAATTTGTAATTTGGGGGTCTAAATGTTCAAGGTCTTTTACACACATATTTGAACATTCAATTGGTATTAGAGTGGGTGCACAAGCTGTGGTTTAATTACCTTAGTGCGATCCTTGACCACGTTTGAGATGGACTGATCTCAATCTTTAAATGTTCTACCATATTTTGATGGTAGCAACTATGCCTTTTGGAAAGTCCAGATGAAGGCATTCTTATGTTCAATTGATGATACTATTTGGGATGTGGTAGATGTAGGATGGACTAGGCCAAAGGCTGCTAAATCCACTTGGGATAAGGCAGCCCTTACGGCAGCTAACGCTAATAATAAAGCTTTGAACACTATTTTCTGTGGTGTTTCTCCAAATGAGTTTCACAAGATTTTTCACATAACAGTTGCCAAGGAGGGGTGGGAGATATTGGAGTTCGCCTATGAAGGCATGAGGAAGGTGAAGGATACTAAGTTGCAGATGCTAACCACTCGATTTGAAGAGCTGAAAATGAGTGAAGACGAGTCATTCAACTTATTCTATAGCAAGCTAAACGAGGTGGTTGTTGGCAAGTTCAACTTGGGTGAGAAGATGGAGAACTTAAAGATAATGAGAAAAATCCTTCGATCATTGCCAGAGAACTTCCATGCAAAAGTTATAGCAATTGAAGAGAGTAAGGACCTTGATGATATCAAAGTTCAAGAACTAATTGGCTCACTTCAAACATATGAGTTGTCATTGCCATCACAAAGGAAGAGAAAATCCCTTGCTCTTAAGACAATTAATGAGAGGATAGAAGCTCACGACTCATCGGATGAAGATGAGGTCGATAAAGATGTAGCATATCTTATGAAGAATTTTTGAAAGTTCTTGAAGTTCAAGAAGAATGGAAAATTTGTTGAGAATGGAAAATTCTCAAGTTTCGGAAAGGAGAAAAAGGACTTCAAGAGGAAAGAAGGGAAGGAGTCTCAATTATCGCAAGGAATCACATGCTTCGAATGCAATGGACATGGACATCTCAAGAAAGAATGCCCTAATTATTTGAGAGGGAAAGGCAAGGTGTATGTGCCACCACTCTTAGTAATTCCGACTCCTTTAATTCAGATTCAGATTCAGATGAAAGCTGTGATGGAGAGGGATACTTCTCTACATTCATGACCATTGCTCTAGTAGAATCTTCGAATGATTTTGGTGCACTAGTGGAAGAGCTTGGTGAGCACTCTGAATTGGAGTCAATAGGGATTGTAGAGGAATCTGATGATGAGGAAGATGAAGGAACAGTAGGACTGCAAGAGACCTATAATTCCCTCATTGAGAAGACGGGTGAATATGCAAAAGTGGCTAATGTAGCCATCAAAAAGATGAAGAGGGCAGAGAAAGATTATAGAAATCTTCTAGTACGATACAAGGAGACAAAAGGTGAAATGGAAATGCTGAACGAAGAGTTAACCGAAGCTTATACAAAGATAAAATTCCTTAAGCTTGAGGCGATTCAAGCAAATGCTAAGGTAGAGTGGGTTTCCTCCAAGAAGCTTGATGAAGTGCTTGCTTATCAAAAACCTTTCTCCGACAAAAGTGGTTTGGGATACACCGGAGAGATTAGTTCAAGTGTCAAAGTGTCCAAAGATATGAAGTTCATGAAAGCTAAAGAACTAGTGGTAGAAACTTCAATTGTTGAGAATGTGAAGCCGGAAAAGAAGAGGAATGTTACTGACCAACAGTTCTTGACTAAGCCTTCTAACCAATCAGTGGTCAAACCTAAGGCTCAAGGGAAATTACTCCCAAAGTCACGAAGAGGTCCGAGAACCCAACATTTCTGCCATCATTGTGGAATTCAAGGACACACCAGACCGAATTGTTGTAAGATGTGGGCATTAAAGAATGGCAACTATCAAAGGCTATGTGGACAAAGAAAGGACAAAGGAAACCCCAGCCAAGTGAAAGGGGGAGAAGCTTAATTAACATTGGAGATGTGATGAAGATGATTGGTGCTTTCACTACCTGTTTGGCAAGCTTCTCTAGAAGGTTTGACGGCCATAACTCTCGTACCCAATCCTCTAAGAATATCACCCTAAACGCACGTGCCATGTGAGTGAAGAGGGGTACTCATGTATAAGCATTACAACATGTCCATGCCTTAATACTTCCTATGATTTGTGACTTTGATTGGTTGTGTGCTTTTTGTTTTTATTCCAGCTTGTGCTGAAAAATTTGTGTTTGTTTGTTTGCAATTGTTTTAAATGTTTTTACATTTTTTTTTGGGTCAACATTTTCTTGTTTTTATGTTAAAATTCCAAAAACACATAAAAAGTAGAAAATCCAAAAGTTTGATTGACATTATTGTGTATTTTCACAAGCATGTTTTACCTTGTACATTTGTGCTAATGGCTTGGTGCATTTACGAGTGTAGCTTGTTCTCAATGCACTCATATCATTATAGGAAAAATCTTGAAATCAATGTGACTGTTATAAATAAATTTTCAAACTTGTCATGAATGATTAGTCAATGGTCTTGTTGATCTTGAAACTTGCATAGACTTGTGCCTATATATCTTCTCACTTTTTTTATTTTTTTTAAAGAGCTCAACAAATATAAATCTTAAAATGAAAAGAGATAATGAGCTGCAAAAGCCTTCGCACATACTAGTATTTGACTAGAAAAAAGGGAAAGCAACTTTTATGAATAATGTATGATGCCCAAAATGCCAAAGGCTTACTCATCAAATTGAAATGTCAAAAATTTCAGGCGTCGATCTCAAAATGAGATGTATTGATTCAAAAAGATCAATTGATATGACGAATATGGAGCCAAATGAAAAGCTTCAAAATTATGTTATCAAGTTTTGTGGGAAGTTATACATGCATATTTCTATAATTGAGATAGGTCACTTCTCCTCGTACTAATTGTGTATGCCTTGGTTGAATTGATCATTAAAGCTTCACTTTAGACTAAAGACTATCTCATTTTTGGTACCCATACACATCTCATTTATGTGATTGTACTTGATTAAATGTGTTTTACATACTTAATTTTTGTTGATCAAACACAAAAAGATTTTTGAGTATTTTAATTTTTTTTGGAAAGTCTTTTGTTTTTGCAAAAATATCAAGAATTTCAAAAACAGTGTTGCCCTGTATTGGCAACTTGGTCGCGGGTCATTCCAGTCGCATGCCCCCAGTCACGAGCTTACTTAGAAGGTTTTCGCGACTTACTGGCGGGTCGAAGTCCCAGTCGCGAAAAAGAGGCTTACTCACGGGTGAAACTTCCAATTGCAAAAAACACTTAGACAATTTTTCAAAAAATTTGTCATGATACTTACTGGCGACTTGTTTGCGACTCAATCCAGTCGCGAAAATTGGGTGTTTTGCGTTTTAATGACAGTTTTTAAAACTTTTTAGTTTTCCCTCAAACATTTTTTACTGTTCATTGTCTTGTTCATTCAACTCTCTCATAAACTCACCATGTTTCACTCTCAAATCCACCATTTTCTTCATCTTCTCAACTTCAATCTTCAAAAAAGGTATGGGTTTTCTAATTTTCTCTAAGTATTTCATGATTATAGCCTTGATTTCTTGGATTTTTTAGTTGTTGTTGAGATTTGAGATATGTGCTCATTCGGATATAGGTTGGGTTCATTTTGTTGAATTTGATTGAATGGATTCGGTTGGTTTTGATAATATGATTCTTGATATGCATGTTCTCATGTTTTGATTTTCATTCTTGAGTATGATTATTCTGAGTTATGTTGTGCATATCATACCCATTATAAACTATCTTGTAGACGTTTACTTGAGTTTTTAGGGATTTTATGAGTTTGGAATGATTGTAGATTGTCTTGGATATACACTGTTTGCCTATTGCATATCTGCTTATGTAGTTTACATTTTGCCTTTGGCTGTTCATGAATGTTTTGAACTTATACCCTTTTGTGCTTTGTTGTTATGTGTGTCTCTCTTGTCCAGTTGATTTTGAAAGGTGCTATTGTCTGAATCTTTGGTTTAACTCTTTGCTCTTTTCAATGCTACTAACTCGATACTAATTTATGGTGTTATCATATGTGTGCTCTATTTTTGTGGTCTTTGCTGCTATGGTTTTGCAGATGATTCCTACAAAGAAGAAGACCACTGCAAAGAAGGGTGACAAGAGGATGAATATGGACAATACAAAGTTCTGGTCTACTAAACACTTTGCGAGATACACTCAGTTCTACTTGAAGAAACCCATCATCCAAGAAAGATTTGTGGATTTGGTTTATCTGAGGGACACTTTCATTCCTAGTTGTTTTTAGGACAGATGTTGGGATAAGCTTCTAAGTGATCTGCCAGGGGTATGTGAACCTCTGATTAGAGAATTCTATGCTAATGCTATTTTAAGAGAGGATGAGATCAACTATTGGATACGAGGACATGAATTCAAATAGATTTGGATGATATTGATGAGGTGTTGGCCTTTGAGGACTTGGACCATGATTTCACACACTATAAGGACAGAATGCTCTCCATAGAAACTGTTCAAACTTATATTGGTGGAGTTAGAGAAGGGAGATGCATCAACACTACTGCATTTCCAGCTGATATGAGATGTCTTACTACGATCATGATGTTCAACTTGTACCCAATGAAGAAGATGACCATCATTAATAATGCTAGAAGCATTTTCCTAATGGAGCTCAAGGAGAAAACTTACATTGATATAAGTGCTCATATCTTCTTCATTATTGATGATGAGACAAGAACCACTACAAGGGCAAAACTAATTTTCCCTAGTCTACTTATGAGGCTTTTTAGAGCAAAGGGTGTGGAAATACCTCAAGACATCAATCTCATGTCTACTCTTTTAGCCATTAATACTCTAACCATTACTTAGATAAGAGTTCGTCTTCTGGGTGATGAAGAGAAAGGTGCTCAAGAAGAAAGAGAACCAATGGTGATTGATACAGAAGTTGAAGGACAACCATCAAGTTCAAGAGGCCGTGGCAAAAGAAGAAAAGCTTTATCATCCTCTGCAGTACCTCCAGATGCACTCCAAATCATCCTTGAAAGGATTGATGGTCTCCGAGATGTCCAGCATGAGCAATCTGACAAGCTGGCTGTTATCCAAAAGCAAATGAACCTACTTTCAACAAAGTTTGACAGTTTTACCACCCAGCAATAACCCTTTGGCCATTCTGATCAAAAAGGGGGAGAATTTTGGAGAAGAAGAAGGGGTAGCTCTTGAGGGAGAGCATCATTTTTAGGGGGAGCAAGCCAAAAACTTCTTTTAAGCATTTTATTTTATGTTCATTATGGTTTCTATTGTTATGTTTTGGATAAGTTTAATTATGGGTTTGCTATGTTCTATGTTAAACACTTTGGTTAAATACTTGGTTTAACACTTTGGTCTTATATATATTTAAGGTTTTATTCAGTATGTTGTGTTTTGTACCCATGCTTTGTAGCCTAGTACTTGTTGCTAAATGTTATGCATTTTCTTTAAGTACATCACTCTTGTTCCCTTATTGGATTTTATATCCTTAATACAATTACCTTGTGTTGCTGTATTGGTTGAGTGTTGGACATGCAAATGATACTTTGCATTGAGCTTATTAGCTTGCATGTCTAGATATTTATTCCTTGTGTGAATAAGCATTGTGGTCACTATTTATAGTGATTATTCTTTTTTTAGTCATGCCATGCTTTATTGCTTTAATCTATACTGCTTGATTTCATTTTGCTTGCTCCATATGCATTACAAGTTTTCTACATACAATGATCATACTGTGTTGTTGTTTTTCAAGAGTTACTTGTTCTTATGGTTCAAGAGCTACATAGATTCTAGAGTTAGGTGTGAGTGAGTTTTGTTTAACTATTCCCAACTCACATGTTAAGTCTGGAGTTTGTTTTAGGGTTTTGTCACGAAATAGCCAAAGGGGGTGATTGTAAGGTTGAATTTAATCAACCATTATGTTAGCTTTATTTCGTGCTAATTTGATTGTAATTCAGCATTTAGAAACCCTGTATTTAGGTGAAAATCATGTAAGAGCTGTGTGTGAGAGAATGTGAAGAAAAGACTCAAGAGTGTGCACTCAGCAGGGCCTCTCGACTGGATCTTGTAGCTGGCAAGTCACCAAAAGAGGCACACGTGTGAAGCATGCAGAGGAGCTGAAGACTCATGCTAGCTGGAGCACTACAGGACAAAACTTCCAGTCTGGCCATTTTATTAGTTCGCTACTTAGACTATAGACTTAGTCAAGTCGTGAGGCCAAGTTGCCAAACCACTCTGTTTGGAAAAAACTGACCTTTCGCATTCAAAACACGCACCAGTATAAATACCCCTTATACCCACGTATTGTAAAGAGCTTCCAGAGAGAATTTTAAGAGAGAAACCCTAGAAAAAAAACAAGATTAACTTATCCACAATCTTCATCCTTGTTTCTCCAAATTCCTCTACCCTCACCCTCTCTATTAAGAGGTACATTTAGCCAAATCCTTTTCTCACCATATCCATATCTATGAAAAGGTTATTTCATACTTGGGAAGCAGTTAGGAAGGGACCAATTGTTATTGGTTGATGCTATGGGCTATAGCGAGATCCAGTAAGCTAGAGAAGACAAAGGTTCGGCGTAACCTCGTTGGAGCAAGAAGCTTGGAGGGCTTAGGTACACTGAGTAGATTAGGCTTGGAGGGTTTTCTACTATTTATGTATCCCAACTTCATTCTCTAATGGATTATTGACTACTTGGAGGGCAACGGAGAGATTTTACGCTGAGGACTTCAATTTCCTCTTCGATAACACATCACTATGTTGTCTTTGTGTTTGCATCTCTCTTCCTTTAATCTTTGCCATTTAATTTCTACTATGGATGTGAATTTATTTGGTTTAGATTGTTTTATCAATTCTGTTTTAGCTTATTTACATATTCCGCACATACATTATTTGTTAATAATCTTGAATTGGTAATTTGGGAGTCTGAACATTCAAGGTGTTCTACACACATATTTGAACATTCAGATACCAATCATACTAACACAAACAGCAAGAAAATTTGGCAAAATCTTTGAAAACTCTGGATACCTCAAAGGATTTTGACTTTTTTGTGGAAAATCCTCCAACATGGTATCCCGATTAAAACTGAATTGGCTAGAAGACAAATAACCATGTATGTAACTTCTGCTATTTATGGTGAACACTAGGAAACTTTAGATCATCTCTTCATGGCTTGCCACTTTGCCAGGGCTATTTGGTATGGAGCTTCCCAAGGGTTGAGAACACACTTAATCCAATCAATAATGGAAGTTCAAATAATGTGTAAAACACCTATGAATGTTTAGACCCCTAATTTACAAATTACCAACACAAGCTTATAATCAAACAATGTATGTGCGAATATGAAAATAAGCTAAAACAGAATTGGTAAAACAATTTAAACCGAAATTAATCACAACCACAGCAGTAATTAAAAGGCAAAGATTAAGGTAAGAGAGATGCAAACACAAAGATAACACATCGATGTGTTATCAAAGAGGAAATTGAAGTCCTCGGCGAAAAACCACTCCGCCGCCCTTTAAGCGGTCAATAATCCACTAGAGAGTAAAGTTTGGATACATGAATAGCAGAAGACCCTCCAAGTCTAATCTACCCAGTGCACCTAAGCCCTTTAAGCTTCTTACTCCAACAGGGTTATGCCGAGCCTTGTCTTATCTAGCTTACCGGATCCCACAATAGCCCATTACATTAACCAAAATAAATTGGTCCCTTTTGAGCTGCTTCCCAAGTACCAAAATGCCTCTTCAGAGATATGAGTATGGTGAGATAAGGATTTGGCTATTGTACCTCTCAAAGATGTATCAATGGAGAAGGTAAGGGTAGAGGAATTTGGAGAATCAAAGGATGAGATTGTGGATGAGTCAATCTTGTTTTTCACAAGGGTTTCTCTCTCAAAATTCTCTTTGGAAGCCCTCTACATTTTGTGGGAATAAGGGTATTTATAGTAGGGTGTGTATGGAATGCGTAGAGTCAATTACAACCAAATAGGGTGTTCTAGTAGTGCAACAGCTTGGCTAGACTAGAAATTTTGTCTAGTAGTGCAACAGTTGGCGTGACCCTTCAGCTCCCCTGCATGCTTCACATGTGTGCCACCTTTGGCAACTCCCCAAACTCGAGCTAGTTGCGAGATCCAGTCGCGAGGCTCTTCTTGAGTGCACACTCTTGAGCTTTTCTTTACACTCTCTCACACACTACCCTTACATAATTTTCACCTAAATACAAGGTTTCTAATTATTGAATTACAAGCAAATTTGGCACGGAATAACGCCAACGAATGATTGAATAATTTCAATCTTACAATCTCCTCTTTTGGCTATTCCGTGACAAAATCCTAAAACAAACTCTAGACTTAACATGTGAGTTGAGAACAGTTGAACAAAATTCACTCACACGTAACTCTAGACTTAACATGTGAGTTGGAAACAGTTGAACAAAACTCACTCACACCTAATTCTAGAATCTGTAAAGCTCTTGAACCATACAGACAAGTATTTCCTAAAAATAACAACACAATATGATCATTGTAAGCAGAAACCTTGAAATGCATATGGAACAAGCACAATACGATCAAGCAAAATAGATTAAAGCAATAAAGCATGGCTTAACCAAAAACAAACAATCACTATAAATAGTGATCACAATGATCATTCATGCAAGGAATGAACATCTAGACATGTAAGCTAATAAGTTCAATGCAAAGTATCATTTACATTAATAAGCTACAAAGCAAAGGGCACAAGAGTAATGCATAACATTAATAACAAGTACTAAGCTACAAAGCAAAGGTACAAAAAACATATAGTTTAAACAGCTAATCATAATCATGACCTATAAGCAAAACAAAAACATAGTTAATATAACACAAAACTCTTTCTATCTTTCTACCCCTATCATATCACTCCCCCTATTATGAATCATAAGAGATGTGATGAATTAGGAACGTATATACTTGTAACTTGAAATACTTGCACAAAACACATTAGGCCCTCGAGGTAAAGCAAGTAATAAAAGGACAAGTATAATGTAACAAATAAATTGCGATCAAGTAAACAAAGTGTGAAACATGTGAGCAACTTGATCATATACCAAAACAGTCATATAGAAATAACTACAATGATCACATAGCAAAGTAAACGATCATCCAAACATGCATTCAATGAAGCACAATAGCATAAGAATGTATGCATGTCCATCATATAAACACAATGCAATAAGAACAACAAAGCATAGATACTAAACATAAATCAAAGCACCATAAAGCAAACAAGAAATAACCATAAAGAAAAACAAACAAAACAAAGTTTTCTTATTAACACAATGTCTTCTCCCCTTTGATATATGCATCTCTCCTATGAAATATCTCTCCCCCTACAAATGTGCACAAGAAATAGAATTTCGCCCTCTAAGAATGTGCACAAGAGTCATATAAAAATGACAAAAACTCTCTAGTATACTCTCTAGAGTATACTCTCCCCCTTTTTGTCACGAATAGACAAAGGGTCAAGGAGAAACGAGGGCAAGAGATGAAGGTATGAACAATGATAATGATGGATGAGAAGCGCGAGATGAATGAGAAAATGAAGCTCAAACCTAAGAAAAAACAAAATGCTACAAAACATCAGGTAAACATGACATGCTAGGATGAAGAAACAAGGTATAGACCAATGTATGACAAGGGTAGCAAAGGTGTGTGCAAGAGGTGGCTATGTTCAATGCACGACCAAAGCATTGAAAATGCACATGTGGGGCAATGTGTATTAAATACACAACCAATAAACCAAACATGATCCTAGTGAGGAAACATGAGAAACCCCAAAGTTTGGTACTCATTGGAGTCTAAACAAGTGAGAAAAAGCCTAAGAAGCCTTTTATCAAACACCTAGCATGCACATTATGAACAACAATATGAAACAATACATGAATATCATGAAATCCAGCCTTAATACATGTTCTTTTTGCCATAAGGGGCCAACATCCAAAGCAAATCATCAAAAGAAACCAATTCCATACATAAATTTGACAAAAATTAAGTTTACCCAACCCTTATGATGAAAATCTCAACCAACAGTACAAAAACTCTCCAAAACATAATCTAAGGATCAAAATAAAAAAAAAAGAGTTTAGAATTACCTTAGAGATGATAATAGAATGAAAAGTCATTCAAATTGATTAGATTTTGACGTAAAAAAAATTGAGAGAAGGGTTTAATAGAGGATGGGAGAGGTGTAAAACAGGTTTCCCACGAAAAGCTCTTTTAAAAAATATTTCTGGGCGTTTCATGACTGGCGAGTTGCGAGATGAGTCGCGAGTAAGTCGCAAACCATTCTGTGTAAACTTATGACTGGATCTCGCGACTGGGTGAGTTGCCAAAACTCGCTACTCATGAGAGTAGCCAAAACGAGTAGCCAAAAATTTTGACACCTGTTTTTCAACAGAGAACATGTTTAAACAATGAAAAACAAAGTAATCACTAAACATGAATTCAAAGAGTGATAAAAATTACTTCCAAATACATATAAAATGATCAAAAATCTTTTTGGATTGATCCATATATAGTTAAGCACACACACATCACATTTAAACAAGTACAATCAAACAAATGAATAAGTCATTCATTGAACATTAGGCATGTGTGTTGGGTGTGTGTATCAAATGTGGGATAGTCCTTAGTCTAGAGTGAAGTTTCAATGATCAATCCAATCAAGTCATACACAACTAGTACTAAGTTAAGTGGCCTATCTCAATTATAGAAATGAACATATATGACCTCCCACAAGAAAATGATTACATATCTTTAAAGCTTTTCATTTGGCTTCTTTACAATTTATAACATTTGATCATTTTTTATCTTTACATCTCTTTTTAAGATCAAAGCCTAAAATTTTTTATATTTCAATTTGATGAACAAGTTTTTGGCTTTTAGGCACCATACATTTTTATTTAAGTCGCTTTCCCTTTTTCCTAGTCAAATACTAGTATGTGTAACGGTTTTTGCAACTCATTATCTCTTTTCATTTTGAGTTTTACATTGGTTAAGCTCTTAAGCAAAAATAAAAGAGTGGGAAGGGATATAGGTACAAGTCTATGTATGTATCAAAACCAACAAGACTATTGACTAATTATTTATGACATACTTGAAGATCAATTTACAACAATCCCACATAGATGTCAAGATTTTTCTCACAAAGATAGATGTGCATTTATAACAAGCTAAGCTCATAAATGCACAAAACCATCTGTATGGAGGTACAAGGCTAAAGTTACCTATGATATGTGCGCAAACATATACAATCAAGCTTTTTGAATTTTTCACTTTTTATGTGGTTTTGGATTTTTTACTCACACAAAACTAAAACATAAAAGTAAGATCAAAACAAAACAATGCATATAAAGAAATGCAACAACTGGCATGACCCTTCAACTCCCCTGCCTAGCCAGAACGAATCACGAGTTTGAGTCGCGAGCTAACTGCCTGACCAAAATAGAAGTTTTGTTCTGTAGTGCAACAGTTGGCGTGACCCTTCAGTTCTCCTGAATGCTTCACACGTGTGTCACCTTTAGCGACTTGCCAGTCACGAGGCTCTTCTTAAGTGCACACTCTTGAACTTTTATTCACACTCTCTCACCTACTACCCTTACACGATTCCCACCTAAATACAGGATTTCTAAATGCTAAATTACAAGCAAATTTGGCACGGAATAAAGCTAACTAATGGCTGAATAGATTCAACCTTACAAATAAACCTGGTGGAATGGCTAATGTCATTAATAGAGAACTGCAATATCAAAAATCAAAAGGAGCAAGAAATGATGGCAAAACAACGGACAATCCTATAGACCATTTGGAAGACAAGAAACAAATCCCATTTCAAACTGTAAAGTTGTGATTTACAACTATGTTTTATGTTGGCTTTATTCCAGACAAAAAGTGTTGTAATTGCTTTAATTTTGTTCCTTGTATTTTGTGGGATTTTATTGTATTGGGTTTAGTATTAAGTTGGTGAAGAATCGAGCATGAATTGAAGAACAAGTGGATTTCGCGAGAAGCTCGTAAGAAGCTAACTCACAAAATAGCCACGTGAGAAGCACATGCTAGAAGTTTAAGAGTCATGCCAAGCTGTCATTTTCGCGAGTGTCTCGTGAAACTTTCTGCCTAGAGGATTTTTAAGTGTGACTTTCTTACCCTTCACCAATATTATATATACCCTCATTACTCACAAAAGTAAAGGAGGCCATTCAGAGAGAAAAACCCTAGATAGGTTTTTAACAATACACACACCCACTCTTTTTGAAAGAGAGCTACTCATCCTTAATGAGAAATGATTCTAGCCTCTTCTCCTTCCCTCTTCCATTGTCATCCCTTAAGAGAATATTTGTATCCAAACACAACCACATCTTTTCAGAGTGTAGAGAGTGTTTTGGAGCTTAGGAAGCTTTGGGAATTTGCCAAAAGAAGCCGGTGAGGCTTAGCAAATGCAATCAGGCGCATTGTTTGATCTGAAGAGCTAGAAAAGACAAGGCTTCATTAAGTCAGTTGGTAGCAGGAGCTTAGAGGGATCAAGTACATTGGGTAGACTAGACTTGGAGGGTCTTTTGTTATTCATGTACTCTAACTTTATTCTCTATTGGATCGATTACCGCTTGGAAGGCAACAAAGAAGTTTTTCACCGAGTTTTTTTATTTCCTCTTCGATAACACGTCTTGGTATTATCTTGTGTTTGCATCTCTCTTCCCTTACTCTTGTGCTTTACTTTTATTGTTTGTTGTTCATGTTTACGCACTAGAGTAGTACTAGTTGCTTGCGCTCATTTACTCTTGTTTCCGCACTTAGTTTAAGTTAGAGTAAAAGCAATCTAACCATTATCTTAATTGGGGGTCTAAATAAGCTCTAGTGTATTTACACAAATCCGAACTTTCAATTGGTATCAGAGTAGGTACACTCGCTATGGTTTCATTACCTAAGTGTGATCCTAAACCTTTTTTGAGATGGATTGATCTCAGCCGCATAATGCTCCTCCATACTTTGATGGGAGTAATTATGCTCTTTGGAAAGTCCGTATGAGGGCATTCCTATGTTTTCCATTGATGATAGTGTTTGGGATGCTGTCGAGATAGGATGGACTAGGCTAGAGGAAGCCAAATCCTCATGGGATAAAGCAGCTCTTGCGGCAGCTAATGCTAATAGCAAGGTTTTAAATGCTATTTTATGTGGTGTTTCTCTTGACGAATTTCACAGGATCTCTCATGTTGCAATTGCTAAAGAGGCGTGGAAAATCTTGGAGATGACCTATGATGGCACCAAGAAGGTGAAGGTACCAAGTTACAAATACTTACCACACGCATTGAAAAGCTAAAGATGAGTGAAGACGAGTCATTCGACTCATTTTATGGGAAGCTAAATGAAGTGGTAATTGGGAAATTCAACTTGGGAGAAAAGACAGAGGACTCCAAGATTGTGAGGAAGATTCTACGTTCATTGCTAGAGAGTTTCCATGCAAAGGTCACTGCCATCGAAGAGAGCAAAGACCTTGATGAGATTAAAATTCAAGAACTCATCGGTTCTCTTCAAACCTATGAGCTATCTCTACCATCTCAAAGGAAGAGAAAATCACTTGCTCTCAAGATAGTCAATGAGAGATTGGAAGCTCAAGACTCCTCGGATGAGGATAAGGTTAAAAGGAACGTGGCGTACCTTGCCAAGAACTTCCGTAAGTTCCTAAAGTTCAAGAGAGATAGAAAGTCTTTTGAGAAAGGAAAATTTTCTAAGTTCAAAAAGGATAAGAAAGACTTCAAGAAGAAGGATCCAAAAGATTCCTCACCGTCTGAAATGGTCACATGTTTTGAGTGCAAAGGGCATGGGCATGTGAAGAAAGAATGCCCCACTTATTTGAAGATGAAGGGTAAAGTCTTTGCAACTACCCTCAATGACTCAGATGGTTCAAACTCTGACTCAGAAGAAAGTTGTGACAGAGAAGGAAATTACTCCGCATTTATGGCCATTGCACCTGTGGACTCATCAGAAGACTTGAGCTTTCTAGTGGAAGAACTTGATAAGCACACTGAAGTAAAGTCTATGGGAATTGGGGAAGAATTCGATGATGAAGATGAAGGAACCAAGGAATGCAAGAATCTTATAATTCTCTTCTTGAGAAAATCGAAGAGTATGCTAGAGTGGCTAAGGCAGCCATCAGAAAAATAAAGAAAGCTTAACAAGATTACAAAGGTGTACTTGTGAGGTACAAGGAAGCGAAATGTGAAGTTGAGGCACTAAATAGAGAACTAACAGAGGCCTACTCCAAGAACAAGTTTCTTGAGCTTGAAGTGATTCAAGCTAATGCCAAAGTGGAGCGTGTTGCTTCCAAGAAACTTGATGAACTGCTTGCACATTAAAAGCCTTTTTTTGACAAAAGTGGATTAGGACATTCAAGAGAGAGTAGTTCAAGTACCAATGTGTCCAAGAAGACGAAATTTGTTCAAACTAAGGAACTAATGGTAGCAACACCTAGTGTTGAGAATATAAAAGTAGAGAAGAAGCCAAATGGAACTGCTCATAAGGTTTTGACAAAACCTCAAAATTCTTTTATGGCCAAACCCAAGGCAAAAGGGAAGTCTCTCCCAAAGTCTCAAAGAGGTCCTCAAGTTCAACACTTTTGCCACCATTGGGAGTTAGAGGACACACAAGACCTGACTGCTATAAACTTCACACATTGAAGAAAGCAGATTCTCAAAGGCTGAGAGGACAAGGAAAAGGGAACTGGAACTTCAAGTAGCCAAAAGGACGAGAAGTTGATCCCGAGTTTGGTGATGTGATAAACATAATTGATACCATCACTTCTTGTTTGACAAGCTTTAGTCAAAGGTTTGAGAATCACAGCTTTAGTACCCAATCTTCTAGGGATATCACTCCAAACGCACGTGCTGTGTAGGTGAAGAAGGGTACACATGCATAAGTATTAGACCATCTCCATGTATCAATTCTTCCTATATGAGGTGACTTTGATTGGTGGTTTGCTGGTGTTTCACATTTTGGCATGTTTCATTTCAAGTTTGTTTGTACTTGTTGTTTTTATTGATCTTACTTTACATGTTCTGTTTTTTAGTGTGTTGAAAAATTCAAAAACCTATAAAAATTGAAAAATCTCTGAAAAGTTTGATCGCTTATGTTGTGTATATCACATGTGAGTTTGGCCTAGTACCTTCATACTAATGGCGTCGTGCATTTATGAGCTTAGCTTATTATGTATGCACATCTATCTTTGTGGGAAAAATCTTCAAATCTATGTGTGACTATTGTAAATCGATCTTCAAACTTGTCATAAATGATTGGTCAATAGTCTAAATGGTTTTGATACTTGCATAGACTTGTGCCTATATATCTTCCCACTTTTATTATTATTATTATTTTTTTTTAATTTTTTTGCATTATAGCTCAACAAATGTCAAATCTCGAAAAGAGATAATAAGCTGCAAAAGCCGTCACACATACTAGTATTTGACTAGAAAAAAGGGAAAGTGACTCGTATTGAAATGTATGGTATCCAAAAAGCCAAAAGCTTATTCTCAATGTTGAAATATAAAAAATTTTAGGCACCGGTCTCAAAAAGAGATGTATTGTTCAAAAATGATCAAAAGTTATGAATTGTATGAAGCCAAATGAAAAGCTTCAAAGATATGTAATCATTATCTTGTAGGAGGTCATATATGTTCATTTCTATAATTGAGATAGACCACTTGACTTAGTATTAGTTGTGTATGACTTGATTGAATTGATCATTGAAGCTTCACTTTGAACTAAGGACTATTCCACATCTGATACTTGCACATAACACACAAGACTTATGTTTATTGAATGTCTATTTCATTTGTGTGATTGTATATGTTCAAATGTGATGTGTGTGTGCTCAATAATATGCAGATCAAACCAAAAAGAATTTTGTTCTTTTTGTTTGCTTTTGGAAGTGATTTGAATCACACATGTTTTTGAAAGTTTTTAAAGTTGTTTTTGTGTGAAAAACATGTGTTCTGGGTGTTTTCGTGACTCTTTTCATGAGTAAGCTCAGCTGGAGTTAAATGCCCAATTCTTAAGTTTTTCAACTTTAGACAGAGACTTTCGCGACTGTTTCGCTAATGTTTCGAAAGTAAGGCTTACTCGCAAAATTACCAACGAAATTTTGCAAGTTAGGTACTAGCAAAAATTCCCAACTTCCTACGAAAATCACAAGATCAGCTTTTAAAGGGCATTTCGTGGGACATTTGTTTTAAACGCCTTTCATCTTTTCCCAAACCCCTATTTTAATGCTTCAACATCAAAACCCAACTAATTCCAAGTGTTTTACATTCTATAAACATATCTAAGGTAATCTTTAACTCTTTTCATTGATTTTAATCCTTAGATTATGTTTTTTGGGGTTTTATGTTCATAGTTGGGATTTCCTCAAATGGGAGTTGGAAAACTTATTTTTTGATTGGGTTTTGTTTTAAATGATGTTTTGCTATGGATGTTGGCCCCTATGGCAAAAATAACATGTATTTAGGCAAGATTTTTATGTGTTCATGCATTGTTTATCATACATGTATAGTGTGTGCACTCTAAGTGTTTGATAAGTGTTTGATAAAATGCCCAAATGACATTTTCTCGTTGTTTTGGACTCCAATGAGTACCAATTTTTAGAAGTTACCATGATTATACATGTTTATCATGTTTTAATCATTGGTTGTATGTTTTACACACTTTGCCCTGTGAGTGCTTGCTCATGCTTTGGTCATGCACCTTACAGGCACAATAGATGCATATTTTTGCACACACTTTAACACTTGACATGTTTTACATTCACTCATGCTAGTTAAGTCTTTTTAGACCTTTTAGCACATATAACATGTTCTTATGTCTATGTCATGCCTTGGTCTATACTTTGTTTCATCATCCTTAGCATGTCATATTTTTTATGCTTTGTAGTATTGTGTCTTTAAAATGTTTTATCTTTTGTTTGAGCTTCATTTTCTCATTCATCTTGCACCCCTCATGCATCTATACCCTTGTTCATATGTTCTTTTCTTTCCCTCCTTCCTCTTGATTCATTTTTCTATTCGTGACAAAAATGGGGAGAGTATTTGCTTATATCCTCTTGAAACGCATATATCCTTATGCTATTGTGCTTTATTGGTTGCATGTTCAGATGAGCATTTGCTTTGTTATATGATCATTGTAATCTTTTCCATATGATTGTTTTGTGTTTGATCAAGTTGCTCATATGTTTCACAACATGTTTACTTGATTGCTTTTTACTTGTTACATTATACTTATCCTTTTATCACTTAATTTACCTTGAGGGTCTAATGTGTTTTGTGCAAGTGTTTCAGGTTACAAGTTGATAGTTATTTAGACCCCTTAAAACACAATTAGATTAACCTAGTTAATTAGCCAAGTGATTACTTAGTCAAAATTAAACAAATCTAGGTTAACACAAATATATCATATCATGCAAAGCAACGGAAATATAAAGAACACAATGATATGATGACCCAGGAAATCACACGGTAAAAACCTGGGGAGGATTTGACCTAGCTATCCTCAAGGTAAACCTGAATCCACTATCTTGAAAGAATCGAAGTTCATACAAAAAGACTTACAAACTCCCCGCTTGACTTCCTAATACTATCCACTAGTAGAACTTACTGACACGATCACGTAGAAGCTCTGAATCCACGGACTCCTTCTTTCTTGGATTCTCCAATCAAGATACAAGCACCCCCGCTTGTTTTTCTTTAAGCTCCAATAGCAGCAACCTTGTTGATCATCAAGATGTAGATAATATTTCTACCTTGAAAACCCTAAGTTTATGTGAAGGAAAGCTTCTCTAGATCTCACAAGAGATTCACATAAACTGCAAATATGAGCAACAAAGGCTTAGAGAGGTTTGGGTACAAAACCCTAGATACAAAAGAGGCACACTCTTCTCTCTCTCTAAAAGCTCTAAAAAACGTGGCTTAGGATTTCCTTTATATAGTGAGAGAAGTAGATTTGAAACCCTAATCCTTAATGGGCGTGGGCTGAGTTGGAAATTCTGCAGAAAAAACATTCTTCTCGAGATTCGATCGATTGAGTCTAATTTTCGATCGATCGAGCCAAGCTAAAAGTCACTAATACTTCTGCAGCCACTCGATTCCACCTTTACATAAAACACCCACACTTTGAGCAAGTCTAAACAAGACTAACAACCTGTTTTGATCATGGTTTGCCAACAATACACATTAGAGTTCTAAATACATAAATTTCTAAATCTTTAGAACCTAACAAACTCCCCCTTTGGCAATCCGTGACAAAACACAAATTAAAAGCTCAAAGTTTACAAGTAAAAGCCCTTTACAAAAACAATGCTCATAAACACAAATTCAATCCTAACTACTATCCATCAGTTGCAAGTGTAGACAGCAGCTCAATTGAATCAATCTGTATATTCCTAAAGCATTCAACAAACGCATAAACGCATGTGTGAAAGAAAACAGTAAATCAACAAATAAATTCTTGATTTCACATATCACAAAATAAAGACATATACCAATGAAGAACTCATAAGTATAAATCAATAAGAAGTGAAACAAGAAACATATAAATCAAAATAAATTCTAACTCTCCCCCTAAGTTAGATACATCAAAAAGTTTTTATATTCTCCCCTTAAACAAAACAAATAGGTCATCTATGTCTCCCCTTTTTTGTCACGTATTGACAAAGACTACCTAATCAAAAGGTAGACAGAAAACATACGCAACAGAGTAAGAGAAAATAGAGACAACTCCCCCTAAGAACTACAAAGGTTAAAAAAAATTCTCCCCCTATAAAAATAGGAAAAACAAAACAAGTTTAGGGAAAAACAGTTTGAGGAAAAATAGGAGGGTGGAACACATAAACCAAATTAAAAACTAAGGTGAGGATACACAAAAAAAAAAATTCTCTTTTCAATAAATGCAAACTTGCACTATGTGACCCATAAATAGTTGCATGAGTAGAGAAAATATTTGCAATTGATTATTATCATATCTCTGTAAGAATATTTTCTAGGTTCACACATAAAAATAGCATATACTAGAATGGACAAAACTAAAAATTAATCAATCAATTTTTAAATCAAGTTAAGTACCCAATGTAGCAAAGTGTATGCATGTTATGTGTGAAAACAATGAGAGATATGACTGCAAAACTGCAAGATGGATACAAAAACAATGCAATGCATGTGAATCCTAAACACAAATGATGCATGAAAAAAACTTTTTGGTCAAAAACATAGAAACTGAAAATTTTTCAGTTTCAATCGATCGAACATCAATCGAGTCAGGTAGACTCAAACCAAAAATTTTAATCACAATTTCGATTGATCAAAAAACAGGTTCGATCAATCAAAAGTCTAGAAAAATCAGATTTTTGAAAAACAGAGCATTTTAATGCAGAAACTCCTCAAAGCACATTGTTTTATAAAAAATGCATGAGTATGAGACGAAAAGTTTTTCAAAAACACTAGAATTTAACCCAGATCTTCCAAAAACAAGATTTTCAATCAATTTGTCTCCAAAGCGTAAACATTAAACACATTTTGCATTAAAATCAAGGAACTTTTAATCTTGGATGGCCACAACAAAATCACACACAATATAATGTACCAAGTTTAACAACGAGTAACTTGTGTAGTGTGTGCAACTAGCAAAAGCTTGAGATACATGTGAGATGATATGTGAATAGTAATCAATCACAAAGTCTACAAAATTCATCACATAGAATTTAAAAGAGACTATCACCTAAAGAGTTACATCATATAACTCCTACATCTCATATAACAAAAGCTTGCAATCATGTAAGTTTCTTGATTTTTACCTCAACAAAGAGCAATTTGGTCTAATATGACCAACAACACCACAAAGGTGACAGGTAGGCACAAAAACAGATTTATTATGCTCTTTAACAGTAGGTTTAGACTTAGGTTTAGAAACTTCAGCGTTAATATCAGAACTTTTACATTTGTCTAACCTAGCAAAATATGCCTTCTCTTTATTATTCCTTTTGAAATGAGGGATATAAACTTTCTCAGTTTTAGGTTTAAGAGAAACAGAAATACTTCTGTTATCAACAGTAGGCTTGGTACTAGTCAAATTTTCAATTTTAGCTTTAGATTCAACTAACTCTTGTTCCAAGCTTTTCATTTTCTCATCTTGAGAGAAAATTTGATTTCTCAAAAATTCATTCTTTTTATTAGACTCATCTAATCTCACAATCAAATCTTCTTTTTCAAGATTAGCCAATTTTAACTCTACTTTAAATTTCTTAGCAATTTTCAAAGATTTAGATAATTCCTTACGAAGAGTTTCAAAAGCATAAAAAAAATCAACAGAAACAATAGTGTCATTTTTATTCAAAACATCACAGGCATCAATAAAATTAGCAGAAGCATGAGCAGAAAGACACTTCAAATTATCCATGATAAGAGGGGTCAAGGATCAGCTCTTAGATCAAAAGATCTAAAATAGAAGAGCTACTGGCTCTGATACTACTTAATAGAAATTTAGACCCCTTAAACCAACCAGATTAACCTAGTTAATTAGCCAAGTAATTAATTTAGTCAAATTATGCAGTTCTAGGTTATCACAAACATACAATCATATCAAGAATATAAAGCAGCGGAAAAATAAATAACACAAGATATGATCACCCAGGAAACCACACGGTAAAAACCTGGGGATGATTTGACCTAGCTATCCTCAAGGTAAACTTGAATCCACTATGCAAAAGAATCAAAGTTCATACAAAAGGACTTACAAGCTCCCCGCTTAACTTCCTAATGCTACCCACTAGTAGAACTTACTGACACGACCACGTGCAAACTTCGAATGCACGGACTCCTTCTTTCTTGGATTCTCCAATCAGCTACAAGCACCCCCGCTTGTTTTTCTTTAAGCTCCAATAACAGCAACCTTGTTGATCATTAAGATGTAGATAATATCTCTACCTTGAAAACCCTAAGTTTATGTGAAGGAAAACTCCTCAATGATCTCACAAGAGATTCACATAAACTGCAAATATGAGCAACAAAGACTTAGAGAGGTTTGGGTACAAAATCCTCGATACAAAAGAGGCACACTCTTCTCTCTCTCTAAAAATTCTAAAAAACGTGGCTTAGAGTTTCCTTTATATAGTGGGAGAAGTAAATCTAAAACCCTAATCCTTAATGGGCTTGGGCTGAGTTGGAAATTCTGCAGAAAAAACATTCTGCCCGAGATTCGATCGATCAAGTCTAACTTTCAATCGATCGAGCCAGGCCGAAATGCACCAATGCATCTGCTGCCACTCAATTCCAACTTTACATAAAACGCCCACACTTTGAGTAAGTCTAAACAAGACTAACAACCTGTTTTGATCATGGTTTGCCAACAATATACATTAGAGTTCTAAATACATAAAATCCTAAATCTTTAGAACCTAAAACAATTAATTTGTAGAGAATGGGTTGGAAAACTGGGTTTTAATGAGTCAGATTACAAGCAAAGTGGATCCAAATGATAAGAAAATGAAGATAGACTAGTTTAATTTAAAGAAAATCGTCCTTAGCACAATCCGAGGGGATCAGTTCTTATATATTTCTTCTCAAGTTTGATTACAATTTCAATTATTGATTGCTATAGTGTTTTCCTCTCAATTTCTCTCCCCCTACTCTCATTGCCTTCTTCTTATTTTATACTATCCCTTTGCATTCATCTCTGCTCTCCACGTGTAGATTAGATTGTTGGTGTTGATCCTTGTCATATCTGCACCTTCCTGAAGTCTCTAGAGAGTAGCTGTAAAACTGAAAACTACTATTCAGATATCACTTCCTCATTAATTTGGCCAAAGAGTTAGCTGCAGAGCACTCAATGCGGTGATAGCAGCTTTCCCTTAGATATTTCCCACCTCCCAATTGTCCTGTACATTCATAAAGTATATCGTTATCACTAGAATTTTCCAGAAGGTCACCCTGGATGATAGGACACTTTTTCTGACTTCTATTTCGCTTAGCCGAGGAGATACTCCTCGTCAACTTAACTTCCCTAGCATTCTCACCTGCAGCTCGCTTATGGGGTTTAAGTCTTACACACTTATTACTGCTTATCTGTCCTTGGACTGCAAAGTGTTCTCGGATAAGGCCCAAGGCCCAACATATGTTTTTGGGCCCCTTATCCCTATAGTTGGTAAATGGCTTAACTGTAAGATATATTAGAGAGTTGAAACTAAAATTTAAGACCTAATAGTTTGTAAACTACTTTTTAAAACATACCAAAAATTTTAGAGTTTTTAAATTGATAATTTCACATATCTAACCTGATTCAGATTCTCTAAATTTCCTAGGGTACTCTATGAATAGATTTCCTTAAATTCTAACCACTTTTTAATGAATTAATGGTCTAGATTCCTAAAGAGTTGGATGAAGGTACTTTGGGCATCAAAAAATAGGAATCTAAATAGGAGAAGCTCCTAAAATAGTAGTATGAAAATATTGTTTTTTTTATAAGCGTATAGAATTATAGATAGATAACAATTTCAAACGTGGAGTTTATCTTCAAGAAGTTTAGTTGTGCCTAAAATTTGAATGTGATTAAAGAAACAGTGAACGTTTAAAAAAAAAAAAAATCCTATTTAAGTGTGATTATAACTGTTTGAAAATTATGTTCTTTGTTTTAAATTTAGTTTTTTTGTCACTCAAAAAGAAATTAATTTTTGTTGAGGTAAAAAAAAGAAAGTGGAGGATTCAAATGTGGGTTTTTTTGTTGTATTTTTTTATTAAAAAAGAAGAAGTAAAACTCAAAAAAGGGTTGGGCAACTAAAAGCTGTAGAATTTTATTATTATATTACTGGCTTTATCACTCGTGTGATAAAGTTTTTATTTATTTTTTATATATATTTTATTTTTGATTTAGTGTCATAATGTTAAAAATGAGATTAAGATTGAGATAATGTCTTAATTTTTAGAATCATTCTTTACGTGATTTTTTCCCCTAATTAGTTATTTGTACATAAGAAAGGAAAAGCCTAAAATTTATTTTTTAAAAATAACAAATTATGCTTTCAACATGTTTGTGTTTTTAAATTTAAAATTATTTAATTAAAAGATAGGAGTATTTTAGAGAGTATAAGAATTTATGTGAGAATATTTTAGTACGCAAAATGATAAAACTCAAACAAGGAATTTAGTTATAAGTAGTATAGATTATTACTACTTAAAAAATAACCGTTCTTGAGTTTAGGAGAAGTTTCTTGCAGTTTTTAAGACTTAAAAAGGTGGATGTGAGACAATTTTGGGACAACAAAAAATCAACCCCATAATCTAATGAGAAATGCTACCGCAACATTTTCAAAATATTTTCATAACAAATCATAAGTGACAGGTTGTTATGGGTTGTTATTGGTGGGCAAAAGAGTACCACTTATGATTTGTTGTAAAAATATTGTAGATGTAACATTTCTTTTAATCTTTTACTAAAAAAAAGTGCAACCAGCGTTCAAATCTATTAAAATGGAATCAACAACCAACAAAAATGGCACTATGAGGAGAGAGATGTAACCGAATTTAAAAGACACCAAAAGCTATTCAAATCAAACATGGCTAGATTCAAATGGTGTTCAAAATAGGATTTTGAAAACAATTGAGAGGATGTTTCCAAGATATAGAAAATATTTTAATGACATATTGTAAATAAACTGAAAAAAGTGGATCCCACAAATTTGTCCAAACTCTTCTATCTCCTAATTAAGTAGTTTATCTTTGTTTAAAAAAAGTTCTCATACGCGAGTTTTACACTAGCTCTATTCCCTAATCATTATAAAAAAAAAAAAAGTAATCTATACATTACTTTTGTAATTTTTTTTTTTAAATCTCAAAAGTAAAAATGGTCTCTCAAATATATATATATATTTTTTTTGTTTTAGAATTTTGAATTTTTTCTTAAAGTGAAATCCAAGCATGTATAATATAAAAATTTTATTTGAAAACTAGTTTCAATTTCAATTTTTTGCAAATTATTTTAATAATTTTTTGAAAATAAAAATAAAATATATCCTCCGGCCAAACAGACCTTAATATTTTATTCTCAAATATTTGTTTGTAAAAGTTACAATGACTCTCTTCACCAAGAGTCACTGTAACTCATCCAAGACTTATTTCTAAGATAGAGAGAATGAAAGAGCTTCATTTTGGAGGTTCACTTTCTAAAATGGAGAGGATTTTTGGTTTGCCTAATTCATTGTAGATGCTTTTAGGCGTGTTGGGTGAATTTACAAGAGCATGGAGACCTTGGAGGTGTAATATAGGGAGGCTGGATCAAGCCTGTGTAATTTTTGAAAAGAATCTCAATTTTATTGGATTTGAAAAAAAAAAATTATGATTTTGGAAATGGACTGAAATGAGACTTTATAACTTTTGAATAATTAATTTTACATTTTGACTATGCTTTAGATCCAACCAATGAGTTCATACATCGGCACTGAAACTAGTTTCATCTTTTTAGTTTTTATTCAACAAATAATTAATTAATTGTTATATGAATTTATATTATGCTCCTAAGAACTTGCCACTATACTGTAGTTCCATTGGTATTTATATTAAGGGTAAGGTTGTGGGTTCGAACCTATTAAGTGTGTGTAACTTCTAAATTTAAAAAAAAAAAAAAAAAAAAAATTCTTTACTAGGGATGAAAACGAGATAAGAGCAAATCAGATAAGGAATGTTCTATCCTTACTTCGTCCCTTCCTCGAGGAGAGAAAAACCCATGTAGAATGGATTTGAGGTATTTTATCATCCTAATTTTGGCAGAATTATGATTATAAACACATTTTGATATAAAATTTTTCATTTTAGGGAGGCTGGAAATACCCACTGGTCTAACAAGTTTACGTTTTAGAGCATTCCATCATCTTATGCAATTTTGTTTTCTCTATTTTGTTATAAAAACCTACTTTTTCTATTTTGTATATTTACTTTTCAAAATACTTCACATCATATTATCTATTTTACACTACATTTTAATAACATTACAAGTTTTCTATATTTTTTTTAATTGTCTCTATTTTTTCACATGCAACCACCATCATCCACTCTCTTTCTTCATCTTCGGGATACATAAAAAAAAATTAAAAAAAAAATTAAAATAAATAGTGTCAGTGTAAATCTACACACTTACTATTGCAACCATATATTTTTATACAATTTTGCATGACTTGATGTGAGTGAATTTTGAACTTGGTTGGCTAAAATATAGTCCCTTTTGTATTAATACAAGCATTGATGCAAGTGCTCCATTTATAATCTATACCATTAACAATTTAACTTTTGGGGTGAGGGAAATTGACTAGCTAGGACATGTTAGAGCACTAGCTTCAGATTTGCTAAATGCTAAATTTTTAGCATTTAACATACTAAACACCAAAAACTATGCTATATCAATGTGGCACATCCAAAATTTTTTTAGCTTATGCTAATATACACTTCTACTAGTAGAAGGGTAAGGTAGTATGTGCTAAAAAGGAAAAAAAAAAAATCATTTTTTTTTTAAATATATTTCCCTCTCTATAGCCAACCCTCTCTTTGTCTCTTAGGGATGGCGATTTCTCTCCCTGCCCCCTTGGGTCTTGACTCGCCCTTCCCCACCACGGGGCGAGGTGGGGATGGTTTAGACATTTTAGCATCGTCCCGCATTGATAAATGCTATAATATTAAAATTTTCATATCCTAAATCCCTATTATTTAAACAAACAAATCAATAATAGCTTATTTAAATGCATGGATATTAAGATTTTTATTTTTGTTGTGATATTGTCTTATTAAACATTTGAATAATATTATTTAGTTCTTGGTAAAAATTAGTTTGATTTGATGCGAAAAATTTAGTTGTAATTTCAAGTATATTTATATTAATGAAACATGTTTTATTAAAAAAAAATTAAAATAGTTGTGGGGAAAATTAACACAAAGTATAATTTTATATGGTAGGGCCCCAAGGAGTGGGGATGAGGGAAAGAAGTTTTCCCGTTATATAGGAGAAGCGGGAATAGGGCAAGACAAAACCATGTGGGGCGAGGTGAAGATCTCATTCTTCTACCCTACCTCTCCCCATTGCCATCCTTACTCACTCTTGTCCCTCTCCTCTCTTCTCTTCCTTTTTGTCTCTCAACCTCCCTCAACAACAAACACATCTCAGCCATTGGTTTAAAGCTTCTACTGTTGAAAATTACAACCACCCATCTTAGCCACAGTCATCACTAGATGAGTTTGGATTTTTTTTTTAGTTTTTCTTTTTAGATTGCTGGGTTTTGGCTTGCGAATTAGGTGAGCTTGGATTTTTCTTGCTGGGTTGTGAGCAAAGGAGGAGAGACTGTGTGTTTTGCTTGTTGGTTTTCTGGGTTTTTGTTTCGGGTTGATTGGATTGGGTTGATTTTGATGGTGGTTGGGTTGTGGTTTGGTGGTGTTTTTTTAATTTTTTTTAATCTTTCTATTTCAATTTTTTGGGTTAATTTTTTTTTTTTGGGGAGGATTTTGTGGTTTTTGGTGAATTTTGGTTGTTTTTTGTGTGATTTTGGTTGGTTATTAAGATTTTCTTTGATGATTTTTTTGCGAATTTGGTTGGATTTTAGGGGATTTGAGTTGTGGTCACGGTAGCTATAGGTGGATTTTGGGTTGTGGTCATGGTGGATTTGGGTTGTGAAATAAATTTTTATTGGGTTTATGGACTGTGGGTATATAGACATAGAGATAAGAGAGAGACATAGTAAAATAAAATTTAAATGAGTTGATTATATTATTTTAATGTGATGTAATCTTAAAAGGAAAGGTGTGATGTAGGGTGTATTGTTAAATGTTGTACTGAAAATAGATAAAGTAGGTGTTTGTGTATTAAAATAACATTTAATTTAGTATAATTGATGGCCTGATGCTAGTGCTTTTAGGATCTAGGGACCTTTGGAAGTATGTTTTTCTATATATAAATATATGATCATAGGTTTTAACCTTGTAATTCAAGGACATGTATAAAAGTACAACTGTGCAAGTGGTTTTGATATGCATGTGAGGTGCATTACATTCAACTGTTGCACACAAATTGTTTTACACACACACCGCAAACTTGTTCCTCAGCCACATACCTAAGACTGGTTCTCCTCAACAAACTACATTGGGTGAAACTCTTCTCGGCGAGTGCAAATTGGGCCGGATGAGGCTCCTTGGTATGTATGACCTGTGGCTGGACAGGCTGGGCTTGAGTGGGCCTCCTTTGGCCTTTGACCGATATAAATCCCTTACAAATCTCTATTACCCATTGGGCCTTCGACCAATGACCTAATGTTGGGTGGAAAATTTATTACCCCTCGCAAATCATAAATCCATTACATATGAATTCATTTTATTAAATAAGAGAAATTACACTTTGGCCCCCTAAATTATACCCCTTTTACACTTATCCGTAAACTATGGGAATACATACTTAGCCCCTTAAACTATTACCCATGTAACATTTTGCACACAATCCCATTGGTAATTGTTTAGGGAAGTAAGCGTTTATTCTCAAATTTTAGGAGAGTAAGTGTAAAATGAGGTATCATTTAGAGGGGTAACTGTAAAATGGGATATAGTTTAGGAGGTAAAATGTGCATTCCTATAGTTTAGGGGAATAAGTGTAAAAGATGGTATAATTTAGGAAGGGGTAAATGTAAAAGGAGGTATAGTTTAGGAGAGTAAATTTTCCCATTTAAGTATTTTGCTTTAACAAGGGTTTGTACAGTTTAAAATTAAGCATTGCTATTATTTAATAGACTTCTTTTTTTTTTTTCTTAGAAAAATAATTTAATACTTCCAAAAATATGTTTAATTTAGTAGCATTCCTAAACAATGGAGTTCGAAATATAAGGTGGTTTCTTTTTTTTTTTTTTGACTGCTAACATATCTACCTATAAGTGTGATCCACTTCTCTTCTTGGTTTACTTAATTTTACACTTAGACAGTAAAATTTTACACCCAAACAATAAACATCATAAAATTTGTAAAATATTTTCCGAAAAATATTTTACTTCAAAACAAATAGCACATTACTGAAAAGAACAATATAAAAGAAAAGACATATCAATATATCGTGATTATGTTATTGGAAAAGGGTATATGGTTTAAAGTTAATTTTTTTGTTGTTGTAAATTTAAAGTTTAATTTGAAACTTCTGAAAATCTGTGTATGTTTGCTTATTTATTTATTTATTTATTTTTAAAATGCAAACAACATATTGACCTTAAGTATGATCCACTTATCTTCTTGGCTTACTTATAAAAAATTTAAAAAAGAAAAGAAAAAGACATACCATTTAATTAATAGTTGAAAAGAAATCCATCGTTTGTAATATTAGAAAGATCCAGAATAAAATCCCAAGCTAGTTTGTGACTTGTGAAAGAGTAATACTACATGGCAACATGTACAACATATATAACATGATGATGGCATTGTCATAATTAAGCATGAGAGGCAAGCATAAATAGATACAGTATCTACAAATTCATCAAGAGGCACGTACGAACGATATTCACTTCCCTCTCAAATCGTCGGGTGCCACTAATGCACTAGACAAACTCGATTATTATATAACATAACATACCTGACAACTGTTATTTTCTTATTTCTTTTGACATAAATTGATTTTCCTTTACATATATATATATATATATATATGATATTAAATTCTATAAGTACTAAAGTTTTACTCTTCCAATTCTAACATGTTAGATCATCATATTATTCACAGATTTTAATTTCTTATTGGATGGTGTAAAATATGAGTTTTATACTCAATAGTGGAGCCAAGAAATTTTCTCAAGAGGACCAGTGAATACATTTTTGTGTAAGGGGGGCATGGCCCCCCTTGGCACCCCCTAGCTCTGGCCTATGTTTACATTCCATTCTTACCAAATTCGGACTTTTCATATATACTAATACTACTTATAAAATAGATTAAATTCAATAAGAATGTAGTATAAAATTCAAGTTTTACACCTCCAATCCTAATATGCCACATCATTATATTATATATTAAAGAATATGTACAACCACACTCAATCAAATTCTAACATCCATTTGAAAATTCAATTTAACTGTGAATTTATTGAGATGTTATATTATGTGTGATAGGATGTATTGAGTTTTAAGTAAAATGATAATGTGATGGATGATGTATAAAGCATGAGTTTTACCCCATATTTTTACCAAATTTGGACTCTTAACAAAATTGCAATAAATTTAAGAATTCTTGAATCTAGACATACGAGAGAATCTTGTTGGTTCAATTGCAATACAATTTCTTATGTCCTTTGACTTTAAGGAAAAGTTATGTATACAACATTTTCACAAAAAGTTTTTAAGTGGCAAGTTATTACTGGTCGTGATTGGTGAGCAAAAAAGTAATTTAAGTTGTAAATTCAAATCAGAACGAATAATAATTTACTATCTATGATTTGTTATGAAAGTATTTTAAATATATTGTGAACGTAACACCTCTCTTAACTTTATCCGCCAAAAATATACAATTGGCAGAGACAGTAGTGGAATGTTCGAAGCCTTGAAGAGCCAAAACCGCATATCCAAAGCTCACAAGAGCCAGACGAAATATTTTTCTATATTTAGGTGAATTACAATCAATGAGAAATATAATTATTAATGTTTTATTTGAAAAGAAAATGAAAAAGAAATTAGTTGGTTGATGAATGAATAAAAAATAAACAGGCTGTTATTGAGAATCACACAGCTGTTAAGAATACAACTGATGAACGAGAGCTAAATATACATATAATCCAACTAATAGCAACGGTTGGCTGCCCTCAAAAATTTCTAAGCCATGAAATACGTCTGGCACCTGAAACTGAATCAAACTACCCTTTATAAACCATCTCATGTACCACCATATGTCTCCCACATCATTTTTCTTTTCTTGCTTTGCTTTTGTTTCTTTTTTTCCAAAAATTCTTTTTCTTCTTGCTAAACATATATAATTGCTTAGCAAGGGAGTGAAAGAGAATTTAAGATCTAAAGCGAAGCAAGAACTCCTTCTCAATAATTAATTTACTTCTTGGGTATTCATATATATATATATATATACACATATATATATTTTTATTTTCATTTTTATAAATAAAACATATACATTATGGGTAATTGTGGTAGTTTACCAAAAACCAAGGGTGACAATGATGCGGTTCCGGCACCAGAGCCGGCTGAGGAGGAGACAGTAGTGAAGGAGGAGGTGAAGCCTCAGATAGAAGAAGTGAAGAAAGATGATGCAAATGTTGAAAAACAGACTGATGGTGGCGTCAACCCTGCCGATGACAACAAGGTCTCGTCTCTTGGCTCCTTGTTCAGCAATAAGGTATTCTACATATATAATTTTTTTTCAAATTTTTTTTTTTATTGTTTTAGATAGACTAAGGTATATCATATATGAGCAATGTTTTTCTCACATCTACTTTTTTACATACGCTTTTTATTTTTTATAATTCATATCAACCTTGATATTTTAAATATTGATTTTTTTTTTCTTTTTACTTTTTTAAAATGTGTATATCAAAGTCATAATCATAAATATTCTATAAAAGACAAAGTTTGGTTATAAACTTGGTTATAACCTAATATTATAATACTCACTCAAAAAATTAATATTACTACATATTTTAAAATTTTAATTATTAAATTGCATATTTTTTTATATTTTTAACACGCATGTCAAATTTCATGTTAATCAGATGTTATTTATTATTCAATTTATAATCTTATTTTTTATGCATAATTTTATATTACAAAAACTTGAAATTAAAAAAATTGATTGATGGTATAATTACTTATATTTGTTCTTCGGAAAATTTTACAAGAATGAAGGGCTTAGAAAGAAATTGTAATCTAATGGTGGATTTGTCAAATTTCATATTTGATAAAAAAATATTGAGTGAAGTTGTAGCATATATATATGTGTGTGTAGGCTATAACTCTACTCAATATCTTTTTATCAGATATGAATTTTAAGTTTTTTTGTTTTGGGTCACATTTAGCTCTCTCTATTTGTTTTGACATTAATATTTTCTAGAAAATGAATCATTTTCTAGAAAATTATTTCATTTTTCTATATTTGGCAGCGACCTTAAAATGAAGGAAAATTCTTAGATACTCCTGAAGTATGGAGAAATTGTGCTCATTCCTCTCACATTCATGGTGGAACTCACTATGAATTTAATGAGTAGACCCCACTATGAATGTGAGAGGAGAGAACACAATTCTTCGTACTTTAGGAGTACCTAAGAATTACTCTAAAATGAGTTGGAAAATTATCTATTGATGACTTCCCTTATTTAGCGTTATTGATGACTTCCCTTATTTAGTTTTGTGTAAGATATAATTGTTTTTCTTATTTAGTTGCATGAGGTAAAATTAAAAAAAAAAAAAAAAAAAAAATGATAAAAACTATTGTCACATAAATTTTTTCATTGAAACAAATGAAGTAGTGAAAAACTTTATAAATTGAACTAATTAGAATGGAATGTTTACCTTAAAATTTTATTTTTATTTTTAATTATTATAGGATTTGAACCTATAATGTTTACTTTACGATGATTTTTTTTTTATTATCATATTAAAATACTAATTAATTTTTGTTATAAATGAAATTCAAACTTAAATCCTTTATTAGACAACCAAAAAAAAACTTTATAAATTGAACAAATGGAGTCTCTTTGTTTTATTTATCTATGACTTAATCATGTCCCACCTGGACATGCTTAACGCAAAAGAAGGTTGTTTATATGTGTTGGGAATGATCTCTGTAATTTATTAGCAGACAGAAGAAAAGAAGGAAACAAAAGAGACTGAGAAGACCACCGAAGTCTCATCAGAGAAAAAAGAAGAAACCTTGAACAAGGAAGTTAAAGGGAATGAGAAAACCATCGAAGTCTCGTTAGAGAAAAAGGAAGAAACGTTGAACAAGGAAATTAAAGAGAATGAGAAAGCCACTGAAGTCTCATCAGAGAAAAATGAAGAAGCGCCAAAGAAGGAAACTAAAGTAACTGAGAGGGCCATCGAAGTCTTATTAGAGAAAAAAGAAGAAGCCCCAAAGACAGAAACTAAAGAGAATGAGAAGACCACCGAAGTCTCATCAGTGAAAATTGAAGAAGCGCCAAAGAAGGAAACTAAAGAGAATGAGAAGACCACCGAAGTCTTATTAGAGAAAAAAGAAGAAGTCCCGAAGAAGGAAACTAAAGAGAAGGAGAAGGCCACTGAAGTCTCATCGGTGAAAAAGGAAGAACCCCCAAAGAAGGAAACTAAAGAGAATGAGAAGACCACTGAATTCTCATCAGTGAAAAAAGAAGAACCCCCAAAGAAGGAAACTAAAGAGAATGAGAAGACCACCGAAGTCTCATCAGTGAAAAAAGAAGAAACCCCAGCAAGGAAGGAAACTAGAGAGAATGAGAAGACCATCGAAGTCTCATCAGTGAAAAAAGAAGAAACCCCGAGGAAGGAAACTAAAGAAAATGAGAAGACCATCGAAGTCTCATCAGTGAAAAAAGAAGAAACCCCGAGGAAGGAAGTCTCATCAGTGAAAAAAGAAGAAACCCCGAGGAAGGAAGTCTAATCAGTGAAAAAAGAAGAAACCCCGAGAAAGGAAACTAGAGAAAATGAGAAGACCACCGAAGTCTCATCAGTGAAAAAAGAAGAAACCCCAAAGACTGGGGAGGTAAAGGGGGAATCAGCAGTGAAAGCATCTCCAGCTGCAACGCATGCAAAAGAAGCCAAGAAATAAGCAGATAAGTGAGAACCTGCAAAGTGCATCAATGTAATTTAAGAGGGCTTGTAACAGTGGCCCAAGAAAATGCAACTTTAGTGTCCATTTTCTTCTGATAGAAGATATAAATTGGGTTGGTTGTAGAAATTGAGACTTTTCAGTTTCTTTGTTGTTCATTAGTTCTTGGAGAATATTGTTTTTCCAAAAGGTTGTTTTTTTTTTTTCCTTCTCCATTGATAATTTTTTGTTCATGTATGAGCCTGTGTGCAATTTATCAATAGTAATATAAAAAAACCTTAGCAAATGTGAAGAATAAAGGTGTAAACTCTCTAGTATGGTTGTGAAAAGAAATACTTTATTAGTTGCACTGATTTTTTTTTTTTTTTGAAATATTAGTTAAACTAATTAGAATCTACTGTCACCCACTAAATTTGAGAAGAAAGAAATTGAAGAACTGGACCAAATGAAATACCTCATAATATCTGGCCTTACTTCGTACATATTTCTAAATTAAGCAAATTAGAACAATGTATATGTCAAGGCAGTCAAGCATGCTTAAAGAGTTATATAAAATCTGGAAATTGTATAATTACAATAGAATAATGGTGAAAAGGTTCTTTATTAATAGGTTAAAAATTTTGGACGCACACTTTCGAATAGAGCAGAGAGAGGGAGTATTTATAGCATTTTAGTATTTTTCTTAAGGTTAAATAATATTTGCAAGCAGTACTTGAACAGAAAAAAAAAAGAAAAAAAGAAAAGAAAAAAAGAAAAAAAAAAGATGCTAATTAAATGAGCACGAAGGATGAAAAGAAGTAAAATTTGCTGGACAACGGTCAAAATTTAATTACATAGGTCCTATAAATGAACTCATTTATTACATAGACTAAATAGAATCTCCCAGTTAGGCTCTTTTAGATATATATATCACTATCAGTTTCTTTCAGACATTCTTCATTTCCTATATGTGTGTTAAAAATACTTAATATTCTAAAAAGAAAAGAAAAAAGAAAAAGATAGAACCTCCTAGTTATAAAAGCTTAATAAACTAGACTAGATTAATGCCCATGTGAATTTTAACTAACAACTACTCCCTCTTATTTATTTATTTATATTTTGAAAAAATTACATTTTACCACCTTAAACTCTTCGAATGCATTATTTGCACCTTAAATTATCATTATTATTACACTTTAGGTCTTGATATTAGTTTTACAATTAAATTGGATGAAACTATGAAGCATATGACTTGAATGTGTGTGTATTGCTTAAGTAGCACAAATTTAAAAGACCAAAAACCCTCTGTTTCCAATCAATTAAAAACAAAACTTTTTTTTAGCTCTCTCAAGGAATGGGCACAAACATAATCAGAGCTATCAAACCTTGAATCACTCTTCACAAAGTTATATTAAGGTTACAAAATGGGTTGTCTATTAATCCATGATAGGACATACACCCCTGCAAGACGAGGAATGACCTTGGTTATGAAACTTAGACTAAATCATACAGTCCAATTCGATTAACTGGGAATTGTTCACCAAGATGGTTCTTTTAACCCAAAAACCGTTCTATGCAAAATAGTTAATGGACAATGCGAACCACGCTTGAACCTCCTAGAGTCCTAGGTATAAAAACTGTGGACGATTCTCACAGGTTCAGGTTAGAAATATTTTTTTAGGTACTTACAACCATTATTGAAGTTTCAACCACCATTATATGTTGCCAGACCTTGAGATTGCATTGCCATTTCTTCTTCTTCTTATTCTCTCTCTCTCTCTCTCTCTCTCTCTCTCTCAATTGGATGTTGCAAATGGTGGACTACTTGACGCACTAAATGCTTGGTTGTCAAACACTTTTTTCTTAAATTGTCTTGGGCTTGCTAGTATTTAATCAATCTTTAATGGGCAGATGAGCCAATGTCTGCCACTCTTCTAGCTCTAATGATTTTGTTTTTTGTTAATTTCATAAACGTTTAACTATTCAAATGGGTTTGGGCAAATATATATATATTGGATAGTCAAATGGGCTTAGGTAGAATTCAAGATAATTTCGACATAGGCTTGCATAAAAAAGAGTAGAATATTGAGCTCTAACAAAAATGTTAAGTATATTAATTTCATATGAATATTCACAAATTCACAATAATCCTAGAATGGTAAACTAATATTGACTAATATTGAAGTATTTCATCACCTTCACTAAATTAAAATGACTTCCATCATGGTATTGACTCCCTTGATATTAAAAAAACTCAATATCTATATACGTTTGTTTGAGTATGTGACTATTCACTCGGGTGTATGCAATCCCCCATCCTGATTGTCCTACACACACTAGATTATTACAAAGAGAAATCCCATGGGGAGGCCTTAAGATATTAATAAGAGGTTTCGAATTTAAGATCTCATGGATATCATGAGGCCTTAGAAACCACTTTACCAATCTTTTGGGGTTAAAACCTTAGTTCGATTTTAAAAACTTTGAACCTCTATATTTTTCAATTTTTTGAACAGTCTGGATTTCAAAACCATGGTAACAACTCCTTTTGTCAAAGTGAATAATTTTTCAATTATTTGAATGTAAATAATGGTAGAATTGAAATTTGAGACAACAGTGAATTTATGGGAAAGAGTAATATATATATATATATATATTTATATTACTTACGGACACAAACTATTTAGGCTTTTATTTTTTAACAACTCTCTAAAATAAATAAAACACATACAAACAAGTGTTTTGTATTTTAATTGGTTAGCACTTCCCGTTATTTCTCCAAAAAAGATATTTTTGATTCAAATCCTTCCTCTGATTATCAAATTTTCCAAAAATAAAAATACAAACCTATCGATGTCCATTTTTTTACAAAAAGCCCAATGGTAGAAGAAGCCTAACAATAGGGAAAGGTGAGAGAAAAAGGGAAGTGGAAGATTTAAAAGTAAAGTAAATGGGCCATGAAAACCCAAGAAAAAAGGTAATAAACCCAATGGGCCAGCATGGCAGGAATGACAGCTAAAAGGTTTATGTGCACAATAAGTGGCAAAAGCAAAGTAAATGGGCCATGAGGGCTCAAGAAAAGAGGTAACAAACCCAATGAGCCAACATGGCAAGAATGACAGCCAGCAAGCCCATAGGCACAATAAGTGGCAAAAGCAAAGTAAATGGGCCATGGAAACCCAAGAAAAGAGGTAGTAAATCCAATGGGCCAACATGACAGGAATGACAGCCAGCAAACCCATGGGTATAACAAGAGGTAAAAGTAAAGTAAATGGTCCATGGAAACCCAAAGGAAGAGGTAATAAATCTAATGGGCCAACATGGTAAGAATGACATCTAACAGGCCTAGGGCATGACAAGAAAAGGAGCAACAGGCTGGACGGGCAGAAGCTTCTGCCAAGACAATGCCCAGGCCCATGAAGGAATAAAAGGAGGCAATATAAGCCCAAGAACCCACACTCTTCACACAGTGCGGGAAAAGCACAAACCTAGGACATGTAGCATAATGAGATAAGGCAAGAATGGCAGAAATGACATGGGAGTAAAAGAAGACAAACGCAGAGGATAGTGGAAGTCACACAAGGGCCGGAGCACCACCTATTTGTACCCAGCCAATACAGGAGAGGTAGGTCCTTGGTCAAAGGATTCAAAGATTGTGGTTTGGTGGTGGGGAGAAAATGACTCTATTTTAGGGTTCTTGCTGAGGCTCTTTTTAGGGAAAATGCCTTGTTAGGATGGCATTTCACCCAAAAGAGGGAAGCAATGTGTTGGGGCCACTTGATGCATGCCATAGGGGTAACCAAAGAGAGAGCCTCCAATCCTTATCCATTTGGGTAAGGCAGAAAGGAGTTTTATCCTGGAATTAAGAGTGGTGTAGTAAGCACACCTTTAGCAGTAGGTAGTGGCCGAGCAACGAACGGGTTATTGGATAATCCTGGAGAGATGCTCGCAAGAAACCAAAAATGGTTGGTGAAGTCTTAGGAACAAAAGGGAGAAATCCCATGGAATCAAGCAATATAAAAGGAAGGGAGGTAGCCATGAATAGGAGGGAGGAAGAGAAGAGTAAGAAAAAACTTAGATTTAGAGAACAAAAAAAAGGAAGTGGGTAAAAAAAAAAAAAAGGAAGAGAGGATACAGTAGAAATAGAGGAATGCACTAGTAGACCGTCTTTTATCTTCCTCTTGACATTCACACTCTTTGAAACTCTATAAATCGAAACCCAAAACCATTTAGGTCATTTCTCTAGCACAAGTAACTTCAATGGTAGAAACCTGTAACGAGGTTACTCATGTTGGCGTTTGGTTCCCTTCTTGGACCCATTCCTACTGAATGACTTGGCCTAGGAATGGGAGAGCGTGCTAGCACTATTGCACTTGCTTAGAATTGTAGTTATTCCCCCTGCGACGACATATTTTAGCTTATTTGATATTCCCGTTGTTATTTATTTTACTGTAGTGTTTCACATAATTAATAATTCTGTTGTGACATCCCTTACTTTATTTGTTGTATCAGTTGTTATGTTGTATTGTCTTTTATTTTATTTGCAGTATTAGTTGTCTAGCGGTAGTTTCTTTTATTATACTTTATTATAAAAGTCGCTTTGTTGTAATCTCTTTTGTTGTGCTCATTGTAATAGTTATTCTGCTGTGATGACATTAGTTGCATCGAACTTGCCGTATTGTTCCCATGCCGTTTAAGTATTGGGCATGCCTGATTTGCGCACAAATTGGCCTACAGTATAACCCCACAAGTCCAATCCCAACTTCCTTACCTATACGGGCTTTGGTCCATTAACGTGAAAAAGTCCCCACAAAACCTCACAACCCTAAGAATTTAAAGAAAAAAAAAACTTATATATATATATATATATAACCGTCCTAATAATAACTACTGCCTGATAGAACACCCAATGTGTATCAGTGTATGTGCTTCTCTCTGTGGGCATTTGAGGTGGAACCATCTTAAGGGAAGAGAGTTCTAAATAGATCACTGGAATTACGTAGAAAATCGAGGAGACACGCAATTATATAAGGAAATAATTTCCATTTTTAAGAAGATTTTCTCTCTTTTGACATACTCCTAAACAATGATTCAACGATGGATCTTATTTTACAGCCTGTAATCAGTCATGGTATAATAGACAATTAGACATAAATGATCAATTGAATAAAAAGTTAATGAAAAAGTAGTAATAATTTAGTAACCTGCTACATAAACGAGGACTGTATCTGTAACCCCCGAAATTTTCTAGGTTTTCTGAAAATCTTAGCGCGAAAACCTTACAATTACAAACCCTTTTGTATAAAAACCAAACCCTAGCTACCTTGAACTGCCTCTTTCAAAATCATTGGTTCTCTCTCTCTCTCTCTCTCTCTCTTGGTTATCCTTGAACATATCGTTCGATTTTGATCGAAGCCATGGGAAATCATCTTGGTGCTTGTGCAAACTTGTCCCTGCCTAAGAAGCTTGGCAAGTCCTCAAAGCCTAAAGTTGAGCAGGAAAGCCATCAGTGCATGGCTACTGAAAAGGTCCAAGAGAATATAAAGGAGGCAGAGATCTCAATTGACAATGGAACTGAGCCTGAAAAGCCAATGGCCGCCAATGAGAGTGTCACTATTTGCCCGTCTCAAGAACCCTTAATCAATATGGTAATAGTTTATTATACTTATGATAGATTAACATTCTTTTCTCATTATTATATATGTTAATTGTTAGTGATATCTTTGTTTTAACATTTAATTTATGTATATATTGTTTGATGCAATAATCTTATACTTGTTTATTTCTTTGCTCTATCTATAATTTCTCACTTAATTTTATTGTTTGTTTTTAATTTTTGGGTTGTTTATTACTTTTCTTCCTGATTTATTAGACCTTTCTTGAACGAACACTCGATTATACACATGGACCCTTGCATACAACACCAAAAAAAAGAAGCAAAACCTTTATGGCTTTATGTGTTTTAACATCTTTTGTTTTGCTTTGCTCTGTTTTATTATTTTAATTTTCTCTTCTTGATAACATTTTGTTATTTTTTTATTTCCTTTAATGTTAATTTTGACTCCGGTTGGAATATGTACCAGATTTTTACTGTAGTGGCTTCAAAATCCTGATGTACGTGTAGATGAGCTTGTTTTGCTTATAAAATAAATAAATAAAACTCGTTTTCAAAAGGTTAAGAAGCATAGTTGATCTATCTATTTTGTAATGTCATCCAAATTGACAAATCATTCATTAATTATTATGGATTAAGTGAAGGAACAACTATAATGTTTTGTGCTTTTAAAAGTAGATTTTGTAAAGTAATTTGTGCTTACGGTTGATTGAATTTTTTAAGATTATTTTTTCCTTAACTTATAGTACTAAGGGTTGAGATTGAAGCAAACGTAATAGATGCCCATAGTTTTATTTTTTAATTTAAAATTATAAGGTTGAGATTGGTGTAATTGAATGTAAGGGAAACTTAATTAATTTATTTATTTTCATTGTAGTGTAGTTATTATATCTTTACTCTTATTTTCCACTCCTTTTGGCAGGATGAAGTGCAGAATACATCAAAGTGTGCCACTACTGATGAAGAAGTAAAGGCTGTAGAGGGAGCTGAACATCCTGTTGTCACCATTGAAGGAAGATGAGCAAGACTCTATTAAAGTGTTCGGTTAATTGTACTAGGGTTAGAAGCTTTTCAGTTAATTTTAAAGATTAATAGGTTAATGGTAGGGTTAGAAGCTTTTACGTTTTAAAGATTAATAACAATGGATAATGTCCACTTTTGATGCTAGCTATTTTCTAGAGAGAACTTAATTTTATGAATGCAGAAAAAAAGTGTTTTAATAATTTATTAATATAGTTCTTTTTTAGAGGAATAAGTTCAACTAACTCATCATTCAACTTTATTTTTTGTTAGAGAATTATTAGGTACTTTCGGAATATAGCTTTAATTTACTCCTTATACTTAAAATACTTAATAATTACTACTGCTTTTTTTTGTTTGCCATACTTTTGTTATTCTTCTGTCATACTTTCGTTATTGTTTGGGTGCGTTTGGCATTGGCTTAAAAAATCAGTTTTTTTTTACTATTTAGCTTATTTTTCCTACTATTCGTGGGTCCTATTGTACTTTTTGGTATTATTCATAGATCACACTGAACTATTTCAGTTACCTTTTAACTTTATCTCCAGTACTTTCAACAAAAAGTTTTCAATTTCAGACTTTCAGCTAAATAAACTATTTCCAAACAGACACTCTTCTCTCTCTCTTTGTGCGCACGTGTGTGCATGTGCGTTCATTGTATGCAAACAAATAACAACTACATATCTTGTTAAAAGAAATGTGAGAAACTTAGATAGCTACTCTTTTCTTTAAGCCAAGAAACAAGGAGAGAGTTTACTTAAATATATATACACACACATAAAAGGAAAGAGGAGGGTAATTTCAAAGGGAAAGTGGCATCCTTGAAATTGGAGGACATAAGGCTGTAAAGGAATTCCGCTTTGAAAACTACTTCTTATACTTAAGTTTAAACTCTTGATTATTAAACAAGCTAGGCTCAAATATAATAATGTGATAATAAAATAAACAAACTTGTGACTTGTGAGTATGAAGCTTGATTAATGTATATATAATATGATTTGTCTATATGTACAAATTAATGTTTAATTATATTTATATATACCTTAAATTGGATTATGTAAGTTTAAAAATAAGTTATTGAACTAACTATAATTATAAGATATATGTGCATGCTTTAATTATTCAAGTTTGTGTTACAGTATCCACTAAACTCATGTCTGGTCAATCAAGGTTTCTGCTCTGCATGGTTAGTATCAAGAGCTCCCCTTGAAAGCTGGAATCCATTGGATAAGCCAATGCCAATTAGCGATTCAAGAGACAACTAAACTGCCGATCAGGACAAACTGTATCCCAATCAACAGTTCATCTCTTTAAGGTTGAATCTGCTTGTTATGACTCCTCCTTTAGGGCATAAGGAGAGGGACCTGTTGCAGCTGGTGATCCTTATCTAAGTTCTAGTTCCCAAAATATGGATGCTCTAGTTAGCTCATTCATAAATTTTTTTAAGACAAAGTTTAGTTACAAAATTGGTTGTAACTTAAGGATATAATCTTATTCAATATTATTAATATTACTATATATTTCAAAAATTTAACTTCTTTAAGCTTTTAATACACGTCAAATTTTATGACAATCAGATATTATTTATTATATAATCTATAAGATTATATTTTATGCATAATTTTAAATTACAAAAACTTGTAATTTAGATAATTTATTAATGACATAGGTATTGATTTTTAATTTTCTAAAACTTTTAAAAGTATAGATGATATAAAAAGAAAATGTAATCCAATAGTAGATTTGTTTAAATTCATCTTCAATAAAAATATATTAAGTAAGATTGTAGTTTAAGAATACAATCAATTTCATAACTAAATTTTGTCCATCAATTTATGATCAAAATAAGAAATTTGTCTTCTACCATTTCTACGGTCAGCAATTTATATGCATCTAGTTTATACAAACACGCCCTGACTGTACACACAGATGGTTTGCACTGTAAGAGATCGAGAAAGCACATGCGCGCAAATCATAGGACCCGGTCGCTGAAAACCCAAATTTGATCACTGTGCTTAATTACACAAACAGCATCAATCTCCAAGCCCATATTTGACTCGGGTCTCAAATCATTGAAATATATCTTTGGGTCATCATTCAACTCAAAAGGGCCAAAACTCCATTCTTGTAGTAACCCCAATACCACCGTAGATAATGCGTGGGGTTACTGCACTGAGGAACAATTAGAGGAAATTTTTTGAAAAACTTGGAGTTTTTATATAATGAAGCTATATCTAATTCCAACATTGCCTTCTCCCATTGTCAAAGTATAGTTGATCTCTCAAATTGGTTCGACTTGTTCAAAATTGCAGATTTCAATTGTTCTTCTTCTTATTATTATTATATCAATTGTTATTATTATACCTTACTTTATTGTACAAGTATTTGAAAATTTTTCTTCTGGTTTTTTGTGATATCTTGATGCTTTTTTTTTTTTTTTTTGTCTATATATATATCTATGATTTCTCTAAGATCTTTCAATTGTCCTTTTAAAATTGGACCTCATGTTTTTATTTATTTTTATTCAAAAGAGAAACTAATCTCTATCTACTATAAATAGATAAGATTTATTCAAAAACCAACCTAAAAATCTATGCTATCCTTAATCTAATTATCAAACTCCTTATAACCAAAAAAAAAAAAACTTGAAATGATAAAATAAAATAAAGTACATAACACAACATGAAAATAGGGTAACTAAACTTTATCACCCTAAATTATATCATAAATTACACTTTGTACTTTAGACTTTCAGAATACACAATTAGTGCCTTAAACTATTCTTGTGTTACATTTTTCACCCCTGTCAATTCTGTAGTTAGTTTAGATGGAAAACTAAAATTTAGGTCAAAGTATAATCATTAGTATACTTTAGGGTGATAAAGTGTAATATCTCATTTATTTTTAAGGGATTGAGAAGTAGGGTAATTGTGTCTTTTCATGTGGTGTTATAGTTTATAGTACTAACTTTGCATTTTGAAAATTTAGGATGCAAATTGTAACTTTTGGTCTAATTTAGGATAGTAAAGTATAATTTTCCCTAAAAATTGCCCTAAACACAAGTGAGTAAAGTGTAATTATCCCTAGTAATTATGTACTTATACAGTGGTGGTAGAAGGATTAAAGCATGTTATATGATATACATCAATGAAAATAAAAGAAAATCCCTTAAGTTATATGATATACAAATTAGAAGTGGCAAAACGGGTAGGCCAAGTCAATTAGGTCTAGTCAAAACAGGTAATTTTGAGTGGGCTAGAAATGGGGAGGGTCGGGTTGAGCCATATTTTTCAATTGAATTTAAAAAAAAAGAAAAATCATGTAGTTTTTTTTATGAGAAAAAACGTATATATTTGTTATGGGAAAAAAATTAATTGATTTTTTTTGACTTGTTTTTATAATTTCCATAAAAGTTGTATAAATTTTTTTCTAAAATGATCAATTAACAAGACCCATTATAAAATTATTATTATTATAAAATTATTATTATTATTATTTGAGAGGAATTATTATTATATATTTGAATGGCGGTATTCAAAAAATGTTTAAAAAATGAGAAAGGCTATGTCCATAACATTTTCACAACAAATCTTATGTGGCAGATTATTACTTGCTGTTACTAGTGGGTAAAAAAACAATTTCAGTGGTAGATTTAAATTAAAAAACTTGTAACAACTTGCTAATTAGGATTAGTTGTGAAAATGTTATGGACGTAGCACTTCTCTAAAAACAAATTGACATTTTTTTGGTAAAGTCCAAACAAACAAGTAATTAAACCAAACATATCATAATTTTGTTTTACCAAAAAAAAAAAAAAAGTTTAAAAAAAGGATTGAGCCACGGGTTAGTTGTGTCAGATCTGGTTGACCTGCTAAAATGGTCAAATTACGGATTAACCCATTTTTACTTCCTGTCAAAAAATTGGAATTTAGGTTGAGTTGTTGAATCCTAACCTGTTTTACCACATCTAATAAAAAGATCATATAAGACCGCATAAGTTTCTAACCAAACAAAAATTTTGTTGAAAATGTTTTAAGCATACTAGTCACCGCTATATATCAATGTTTAGTGTCTGTTTAGTATGATTAATTTTGCCAGCTTATTTTACTATTTAGCTTATTTTTATTACTATTTATGAGCCTTACTGTAGGCTTTTTAGTACTATTCATGGGTTCTATTGTACTATTTCAGTAAACTATTACTTTTATCTAGACAGTACTTTTCACAAAAAGTTTTTAGTTTCAGCAAAATAAGCAGATTCTAAATAGATACTTAGTATGTTATTAACTTATTATTACAAACAATATATATATATGTAACAGTTAAAATATTGAAATACATGAGGTAAACATGGTAGATAAAATCTAGTTATTATTACATGATATGATATAATAATAAAAAATCCCAGTTCTCCTATTCTGTATTAGGTGATCAAGCATATAAAGTAGTAGTAAAATCTAGATACACATTTCTCTTTTTCGTGGAAGGCTAAGATTGGATAAACCCTTTAGTTCTACCAAAGAAATAAGCTACCCGTGATATATAAGTCACTGGGGCCATCATGATTTATAGATTGAACTTTGACAAAGTGAAATCTCACATACTCACACTACCAATAAAAGGTGAGGGTTGGTGCAATCCACGGGAGCATAGAAGGGAAGCCAAACTCCAAATAAATTGAGCACTAAAATATTTAACATTTTTTTTATAAGTTTATTTTGATGTGAAATGTTGTGTTTAGTGTATAGCAGATCTTACGTTGTAGATTAAACAAATGTATATAATATTATATACTTTCTGCAAATGTATACACATTTGTTTAGTTTACAATGTAAAAATCTTAGAAAAACAAAATATAAAATAAGAATTTTATTATAATAAAGTGATGTGAATAATGAATAAAGTAAAAATAATTATTATATATCTAAAAATCAACCTTAAAATCACACCTTACAAGTGGTGAAAAGAATTATAAAAAAAAAAAAATTTAAAGCTGTGGCCATACAATGCCTGGAAGCACACCACAAGTAAGTGAAATAAAACGTACGTAGGAGGTGACGTGGTGAAAACTCCACAGCGGTTTTGTGGATGAACATTTTTGCTGCTACTTAAAAAAAAAATAAAAAATAAAAAATAAAACTTTCTTACTTAGAAATACAAATTCTCTGTACCACTTTTTGTCTTCTACTTTATATTCGACCAATCATAATTTGTCATATATTTGTATAACTTTCTTTATAAAGTAACCAAAATTAAAAAAAAAAAAAAAGACAAGTTACAATTGATAGGACATAAGATGAAATACAAAAAAATAATACATAACATTCGTATTCCTTTAAAAATGATATGTATTCTTTCTTAAAAAAAATGATCTGTATTAAATGAACCTAGTTAATAAATAAAGTTGAATGAAGGAATAAGCCTTGTGCCATATAAAATGGCACAACAAATATCACAACTTGTCCATATAACAAGTTGTAATTGGTAAAAAGGTATCTGAATTATAGCATTTGTTGTGCCACTATGTGGCACAAGACTTATTCTTGAATGAAGTGTAACTACCGCACTATATGAAGCTTAATGTAAATCGTCTACGTCTCTGAATTGAAAGACCCAAGAACACTCACCACTATTCTCTAAAAATTGCACGAGTGCTTTAATAAGTAGGTGATGAAAGCAGCATCTACGCATGTGATGACGCGAGGCAAAGGGCACAACTGTACAGTGATGAGTATTTTGATAACAATAAATAACCTGAAACTCTCTCACTTCTTAATTCACTTCCATCTCTTTGGTTTACAACACCTCTCACTCTCTCCTCTCTATTCAAAACACAACTACCCCACGAGTCATTCGCTCCCTTCTGTTAATTTCATTTTTGTTTTATTTTTTCTGAAATATTCCAAGTTTCTGAAATATTCAAAATAAACAAGTAGGTTGATTTGTGCATTGAATATAGGACCCCCCCCCCCCCCCTTTTTTTGTTAATATTCCAAACAAACAAGAAAGAAAAGGATTGCCTCTTGATTGAATGATTGATTGTATTGTTCTACCTGAAGATTGTTTAATTTTGGTAGAGCTAGTGGGCTGCAACGTTGATGGTGATGGAAAGTGCGTGTAATGTATTGCATGGGTTGAAGCCGACCATTTTAATGGTGGTGGTCCAGTTTGCATTTGCTGGGGTCAATGTGTTCTACAAGCTTGCCGTAAATGATGGAATGAACCTGAGGGTTATTGTAGCTTATCGCTTCCTTTTCGCATCAGCTTTTATTGCTCCTCTCGCTTTTGTTCTTGAAAGGTACTGGTTCAGTGGTTTGACACTTCCACCATCCATGTTATATAGTATTTTTATTCTATTTCTTCTAGATCTCTTTCTTCCAAAAAGCAATCAACGTCGTCAAATCATAGTATTTGATCATAATTTATATAATATTTTATGCATGGTGACTGGCGAGTACTATTTGCTTCTTCTCATCAAAAGCCATCAACGTGGTCCTAAGTTTTTCCTTTATAATTTCATATATTTTCCACCATTTCAAAAGCTTTCATTTCTGCCTGGTATTGGCTTTTCAAAATTTGTTTGAGAGGGTCCTTTAAAATTTGTTTATATTACTTACTCTCTGGAAATTTCAAGAGACTCCACAAGTTGATATTCTATTCAATAACTTTTATTTTATTTTATAACAAAAAATCACAATTTTCTAACTAAAGGTTCTGCCTTTGTACTCATCTATGTACTAGAGATCCATGTGTTTTAACTCATGTATAATCTTATTTTTTTTTGGCAGGAAAAGCAGACCAAAGTTGACATGGGCAGTACTCTTCCAATCATTTCTTTGTGGCCTATTTGGGTAAATTGCATACATCTTCTTATATTAGTTCCCTAATTAATTTACACCTACATGATGAGGATCTAAAATAATGACAACTAAAATATTTCAGGGGATCATTAGCTCAAAATTTATATATTGAGGGCCTAGCCTTGACATCTGCAACTTTTGCTTCAGCCATAGCTAATCTTGTTCCTGCCGTCACCTTCATTTTGGCAGTCCCATTTGGGTATGACCCTCTCTCTCTCTCTCTCAAATCAATTCTATAAAAGAAATATATTTTGTGATGCTAAAACTTTGTTACTACATGTGTAAAATATGATCCAAGGCGACAAATAAATTAATCAACTATAGCATTGTATGGTAAACTTGTATAGATTTTGATTGTAATCTGCACAGGTTGGAGAAGCTAAATCTGGGAACAATAGAAGGAAAGGCTAAAGTGATGGGAACATTAATGGGAATAGGTGGGGCGATGCTGCTTACTTTCTATAAAGGCGCAGAAATNTTTTTTTTTTATTTTTTCTGAAATATTCCAAGTTTCTTAAAAATTCAAAATAAAAAAGTAGGTTGTTTTGTGCATGGAATATAGGCCCCCCCCCCCCCCCCTTTTTTTGTTAATATTCCAAACAAACAAGAAAGAAAAGGATTGCCTCTTGATTGAATGATTGATTGTATTGTTCTACCTGAAGATTGTTTAATTTTGGTAGAGCTAGTGGGCTGCAACGTTGATGGTGATGGAAAGTGCGTGTAATGTATTGCATGGGTTGAAGCCGACCATTTTAATGGTGGTGGTCCAGTTTGCATTTGCTGGGGTCAATGTGTTCTACAAGCTTGCCGTAAATGATGGAATGAACCTGAGGGTTATTGTAGCTTATCGCTTCCTTTTCGCATCAGCTTTTATTGCTCCTCTCGCTTTTGTTCTTGAAAGGTACTGGTTCAGTGGTTTGACACTTCCACCATCCATGTTATATAGTATTTTTATTCTATTTCTTCTAGATCTCTTTCTTCCAAAAAGCAATCAACGTCGTCAAATCATAGTATTTGATCATAATTTATATAATATTTTATGCATGGTGACTGGCGAGTACTATTTGCTTCTTCTCATCAAAAGCCATCAACGTGGTCCTAAGTTTTTCCTTTATAATTTCATATATTTTCCACCATTTCAAAAGCTTTCATTTCTGCCTGGTATTGGCTTTTCAAAATTTGTTTGAGAGGGTCCTTTAAAATTTGTTTATATTACTTACTCTCTGGAAATTTCAAGAGACTCCACAAGTTGATATTCTATTCAATAACTTTTATTTTATTTTATAACAAAAAATCACAATTTTCTAACTAAAGGTTCTGCCTTTGTACTCATCTATGTACTAGAGATCCATGTGTTTTAACTCATGTATAATCTTATTTTTTTTTGGCAGGAAAAGCAGACCAAAGTTGACATGGGCAGTACTCTTCCAATCATTTCTTTGTGGCCTATTTGGGTAAATTGCATACCTCTTCTTATATTAGTTCCCTAATTAATTTACACCTACATGATGAGGATCTAAAATAATGACAACTAAAATATTTCAGGGGATCATTAGCTCAAAATTTATATATTGAGGGCCTAGCCTTGACATCTGCAACTTTTGCTTCAGCCATAGCTAATCTTGTTCCTGCCGTCACCTTCATTTTGGCAGTCCCATTTGGGTATGACCCTCTCTCTCTCTCTCTCAAATCAATTCTATAAAAGAAATATATTTTGTGATGCTAAAACTTTGTTACTACATGTGTAAAATATGATCCAAGGCGACAAATAAATTAATCAACTATAGCATTGTATGGTAAACTTGTATAGATTTTGATTGTAATCTGCACAGGTTGGAGAAGCTAAATCTGGGAACAATAGAAGGAAAGGCTAAAGTGATGGGAACATTAATGGGAATAGGTGGGGCGATGCTGCTTACTTTCTATAAAGGCGCAGAAATTGACATTTGGTCTACTCATACGAACCTTTTGCATCACTCTCAACACGGTCAGAATGGACATTTGGCAGCTGATTATAGTAATCGCCTTTTGGGCTGTATTTTGGCTGTAGGAAGTTGTATGTCGTACGCCTTCTGGTTAATCATTCAGGTGATTTTTGAAAACTTTTTTTTTTTAATCTTTTTTTTTTTGAAACATTTTTTTAATCTTAATCATTATCAAAAACAAAAATTGATCCCTTAATCTCAAAATAACAAAACGAAAAAAGAGCTTTGCTAGAGTTATCTAGAACTTACAAAAAATGTTTCACATTACTCTCACACTTAGAAAATATTTTTTTGATAATTTGATACTTGGAAGTAAGTTATTTGAATCTTGTAGATTTCTGATGTAAATATCAAAATATACCGACTGTCTTGATAACTCACCACAATATGAAAACTTTAAGTGTAAATTTTTTTGCCTAAATTTAGGTGGTTTTTGACTTTTCTTTTTTATTTTATGGGTCATGACAAAACTTTAATTTTTTCTTTCTTTTCCCATAAATTTGTTTTTTAAAATGATTCGCTGACAAGTAACAAATACTCTTAGGCCATTTGTTAATTTTTTTATTTACTTATTTTATTATAACATTTATTGCTTCTTCCTCTTTTATTTTTTATTTCTATTAAAACTTAGGTAATTATTGAGTACTTTCGGAGTACCATAAATACGTTTTTTCCGTTCTTATATAACTGTAAGTCTCACTAATTAAATTTATGACAGGACTTATAATTCATGTGAGAGGGGGAGTACTCATTTATGGTATTCCTGAAGTATTCAATAATTTTCCTTCAAACCCCGAGAAATTATATTATTATTTACAATGGGAGGATTGTTGATGTGGTCCTCTCTGGCCAATAAGATGATGTCATTTATGCAAATGTATGTATGAGCTTCCTAATCAGTACAAGGAATAAAAAATAAAAATTACCGGATGATATCACATATGCATAAATAACAACATTTTCTTGGTTGGAAGGTCAGGAAAGACCACGTTAGTGGTCCTCCTGGTGAACGTAATAATTTCTCTCAAACCCCACTTAAAAAATCTCCAAAATTTTGTTCCTTCCATTTTAGTGCTTCCTAGCTACTTTCTATGGGTTACTAATTAATTGATAGAAGACAGGCTAAAATGAGTGAGAGATATCCATCATATTACTCTGGCACAGCTTTGATGAGTATAATGGGAACAATCCAAGCGTTTGTTTTTGCCCTATGCACGGAGAGGGATTGGAGTCAGTGGAAGTTGGGTTGGAATATTAGGCTGCTTACAGTGTCCTATTCGGTACGTTTTAATGGCAAGTTGTAATTTGTGACCTTTGGTTAGTGGAGAAACATTAATACTGATTATTTATTGCTAATTTGACTCATGTTTAATTTAGGGAATTGTGGCTTCTGGACTCATGGTGACATTCATTGCATTGTGCGTGCACATGAGAGGCCCTTTGTTTGTCTCTGTCTTCAGCCCTCTAATGCTTATTTTAGTTGCCATTATGGGGTCTCTAATACTAGACGAAAAGTTGCACATCGGAAGGTACATTATTTAATTTTTAGGTCTATCGTCTATTGTATTATATATAAAAGTGGGTACAAGTTTTCAAAATACCTTCTTTAATTTAAACTTAAAGCGAAGGAGTGTTGTTAATTTTATAAATAAAGTAAATGGTATGTTAAGAAATTCATTTATTAAATTTTTAAGTAGGAATTTTTTTTGGAATATCCTAAAATGAAATAGAAGAGTAACAAATTGAGACAAAGAAAGTATGACTTTTTGAAGATTTGAGTTCATTATATACTCAATCTCTTAATTACCTCTATGTATCAAACATGAAATTGTGTTACCATCGTTTCTTCCCCATTTATATATAATATAAAATAATGGAATAATTAACTTATAGTATAATAGGTCATTTGAATCTATATTTTTATTTTGGTTTTTAGAATTATAAATAATATAATACTAAGCTATAGTAATTTAAACTCGTTAGAACTCATATTTTTAAAGAAAACAACAGCAACCCAACTCCAAATAAATGCTGATTAAATTAGGTTTGAAATTGTACAAAGAAATTCAAATTAAATTCAGCATATACTTTTCTATAAATTCTCCAAGTTTATTTATAGTTGAAATGAAAATTTTAAGGAATACTAAAATTGTTCCTATGTTATTAATCCTTTACCGGAAAGGAGAATAGTAACACTCTTGCTTCTTCTTTTTCCCCCCTAATTACTAGTATTATTTAAATGCATCTTTTGATTGCATCATGAAATGAATTACAAGTAACAAAGGATTTCCTTTCTCTTTAGTTTTTTTTCGCTAAACTTTTGATGAGGTATTTGATAATTCATATCTCGTATAATGTTATTTTGAACCCAAAAATAAATAATGATTTTGCCTTTCAAATGATAGCATTATAGGAGCCGCGTTGATTGTATGCGGGTTATACGTGGTGCTGTGGGGTAAAGGCAGGGAGATGAAGAAGATAACTCAACTAGCACCCTCAGAATGCCCCTCAGAATCTGACTTGACCCGTATTGTTATTACGTCTCCTATGGATGGCGACAATAACAACAACAGTGCAAGCGTTAAAGTCAATGGCCTTTCGACCCCTATTGCTTCTGTAGATGACAGCACATTTGAAAAAGGACATGAAGAAAGTCATGAGCAATAAGGGGAAAAGAAAAATAGTACACTTTGAAACTCTAAACACAATGCAGAAAGCAAATCTTTTGTTCCAATTGCCCAATCTTCACGGCGATTTTGATAGATTTGGAAGTGGAACACACAGATTAATCTTGACTGTGTGTGATTTTGATAGGATTAGAGGTGTAAGATATGAATTGAGGCCCCGCATAATTCTTAGAGTAACTTCACTATGAAGTTCTTATAGTTTTAATCATCCATTTTGAAATTAGTAAATTAGAATTTTCCAGGTCATCCACATCTAATTTTGACCATCACAATTTTTGTATCTGTTTAAATTATTGATGATGTGAAAATTTTATCCATGTATGAGTTGTTCCAAATTAAAGGAAATTTTTTTAAGAATCCCCATAGCAGATAGGAACTCTAATCAAACTTAATTTGGAAGACACAATTATCATGGTATTCAATTTTCTTTCTTGTACACTTCTTATTTATTTATATATTTATTTTCAGTTAATTAAATGAACAATTTACTTCACTTTCCTTTTATGGGAAAAAAGATTGGCTATTAGTTTTACCAAATAAAAGTACTTTCTTCTATTCCATGAAATTCACTTAATGTTCCACTAATTGCGTAACGTCATATTCTTCTCCACAATATATATATATATATATATATCTTCATATTTAAATGGGACATACAATTTAACAAAATAAAATAGTCACACTTACATTCGTATTGAAAATAATAGATAATGACAATTGATAATAAAATGTAACAATTTTAAGATATAAAAATTCGTAAAAGAAGATTGTAAAACTTCATGTATTGTATATTTTTTATCAATAAATAAATATATTTAAGTTCTTTTTTTATTAAATTTTATTAAATTTAAGTTTCTTAACAAACCCTCTAAAATAAATTCTTGGAGCCACCATGCACTACTTAAGATGTAAGACATCTCATGTTATTTTGTGCAAATCCAAAAGTGATAATGGGAAACGATATTGATGCTTATTGCTTGCCTCATTACTCAATTTAGAAACATTCTAAAACATTAAAATAATAATAATAATAATAAAAACCAACTTGAAGACAGACCTTCAAGTAGCGTGAGAGGGATGCCTGTTGGCATAGATGTCCTTTGAACACCGGATTATGTATGCGTGAAAGTAATTTTAATTCCCTTTAACCTTTTCCTTTTACAAATGAGATATATAAATGCCACCATGATTTTCAAATTTATCTCATAGGGTGATCTACTATAAAATTTTGATAATTTTAGCTGACAAAAACTAAAGTTGTTGATAATTTTAGTTGGTAAGAACAAAAGACTATACAAAATTGTTTTTCGGTGTGTTAAATTGGTGACAGCAATTCAAAAAAAAAATGTTGATAAGAACATAAAATGTGTTTGATTCAACAAGAATATTGTATTTAAAAACTATTAATAAAATTTATTGTAAGTTCTAGTAAATTCAACTGTAAAGTCTCTAATGTTGAATAAAAGATCTGGAGTTAATCCCGCTATATAAAAAACTGACTAGTGTCTTAGTTGAACAAGATAGAATATTCAACTAGGTGATATTTTTTATCCTCTACTCTACCTCACATTTAAAATCTAACATATTGGACTTGTTAAAAGAGAATTTAAGTCTACACATGAGGAGAAATGTTAGAAATATATGGTCAAATGATTAAATTTATCATATCTCAATAGTAAACATTTTGGATAATTGGTAATTTAACAACTTTATCAATAAAAGTGAGACAAATTTTGTTAAAATAAAGAAATAATGTACCAAAAGGATATGTGTTATAGGTAATTATGATAAAGTGAGATATATTTCATGTATTATGATAAATTTTATCAGTGAAAGATAGATAAATTTGATTAGTATTGTCCGATGTCACGTTCTCTTTAAGCAAATTTTCTTTGTTTGATCACATTTTCTTTATGTTAGTACATAAATGATTTTGTATTATTTAGATAATGAACAATGTGTTTGAGATTAGGATCTTGGGATTTGATGGTGAGAATGGAGTGATTATGGAAGTGTTCGGTTTAAAAAAAAAAGTCTACTTTTCATCTAGATGTAATTTTATTATTTTAAATATTAAATTTCTAATATCTCCTGTAAATATTTAAGAACTATACAATTCCATTTCTCTTTAAGCGAAATTTCTTTGTTTGATCACATATTCTTTATGTTATTACACAAATGATTTTGTATGATTTAGATAATGAACAACGTGTTAGAGATTGGAATCTTGGGGTTTGATGTTGAGAATGGAGTGATGTGGAAGTGTTCATTTTCAAAATAAAGTCTACTTTTCATCTAGATGTAATTTTATTATTTTAAATATTAAATTTCTAATATCTCCTATAAATATTTAAGAAATATACAATTCCAATTTCATATATCTAGATTTGCAATGAAAACCCACTCAATAGTCATAAACTACTTCTAAGACAAGGAAAAAAAAATGAAATAAGAAGATGGAGTTTCAAAGCATTCAGCAATAGTGTGAGGAAGCATCATAAATACTATAAACAAAACGAGCATTATATATGGGTCTAAAAAAATCAACATTATTGTTAAATAAAATTACAAAATATCTGCGCATTGTGCAGGACATTATCTACTAGTGACTAAATGTACTAGATATAAGGTGTATGAATTAATTTTCAATGTGCATTTAATGAAACTGTAAAATAATGTGTTGTAAGTAAATTGTGGTTTTGTTAGCAAAAATATTAATGGGAAAAAAGAATATTAAAATTTAAAAGTAGTTTTGTTTGAACACCTTACTCGAGACAGAGAAAAGCTTGTTGATTGTCAAGCCATATATAACAAGTCTTCAAAGAAAATGATCACTTTGATTCTATAACAAATAGAACTATTTGAGGGATAAGAACGTTTCTTTCGATTGGAAGCTCCAATTCAATAATTAAGAAGAATCGAAATTTCAAGCATTAAAAAAACAAGAAAGAAATGGAAGCAAGGTATACACGGCCTATGGGGAGCCTAATGTAAGACAACTCAAGTTTGAGGTGTTTGATTTTGCGCAAACCCAAAAGAGATAATAAGCAATGCTAATGCTCATAGTTAGCCTCATGATAGACGCGCTAATACCATAAACACAGAAAAACTTGAAGACAGACCTTGAAGGCTTCAACTTCAAGTAGAATAAGAGGGATGCCTGTGGACATAGAAGTCCTTTGAATTCTGGATTATGTAATTTTAATTCTTTTTCAACCTTTTCCTTTTAGCAAATGAGAGATATACTTGCCACCATGTTTTAGTAGACCCAACTTAAATTTATCTAAACAGGGTGATGTGATATATAGATTTTTTTTTGATAATTTTAGTTGATAAGAACATAAGACTACTATATTTCAAAATTGTTATTTTATATTAAACCTGAAACATGTATTAATTTGATATAAAAAAAAAAACAGTTTTCGTGTGTTAAATTGATAACAACAATTTAATAAAAAGTTGATAAGAACAAAATATGTGTTGGATTGAAGAATAACCAAGTAATAAAAGTTAATAGTAAAATTATTATTAAAAGAAGAATACTTGACAATTAGGCAAGGTATCTACTTGATGCAACAGAGGCATCTAGGACCCAATTTAACCATATGTAACTAAGTTATAGAATCATAGAGTGCCTTGGGTATGTTTTGATGTCTATTTCAAGTTCAAGACAAGACCAAAGTTCAAATTCAAAAATACA
>NW_027069607.1:988102-1045474 GCF_002906115.3 Quercus suber
CTATATATATATATATATATATGTATATTATGCTTATGCCGCTTCAGTTAATGATTGTTGTTTACAACTTTTGCAGGAAGACCAGACCAAAACTAACATGGGTAGTAATGTTCCAGGCTTTTATTTGTGGGTTACTTGGGTAAGTTTCAGACATTATACTCAACATTGTAATTGGCTGGAAGCCAAATTTTTGCTGAGCGATAACAAGTTAAAATGCAATAAATAAATTGTGAGATTAATCCTATTTTATCCAAAAAAATCATGGTGGAGAACTAATTGAAATATCACATCTTCCTTCTCTCTAAAAAATGATGGCATTAGATGGGGGTAATTATCCTCATTTTTTATAAGAATTAGAAAAGCTTAATCTAACAACTATATCTTGAAAATGATTTCCAACACCCAAACATAAAAAAGGTAAGAGCTTAGTCCTTTCGAGTAAAACTATAACCCAAATTTTAGACCATCTCACCTGGATTGGAAGTCAGTCACCTAACCTTTAGGGCACAACTATTTACTTTTCAACTTAAATGAAAAAAAAAAAATACCATATTGCACTCTTTTGGTGCTGTTATGACTATTTCACAAATTTTTAGAATGAAGTTTTACACATGTATACATAGAGTAGATTTCTATCTCAATTTTTTTTTAAAGAAAGAAAAAAATAATAATAATTAATAATATTCAAATTCGAAGGAAAGTTTAAGATATTACGTACTAGTTTATTTTTCCTCGCAAAACAGCACAAAGGTGATTATTAATAATTTAACATTGAAAAGGAAATTACCAAACCCTAATAAAGATACCCATAAATTAGAAAATGCGTTATAGCGGCATATTTCAACAAAACCACTAATATTTCAACACCGAAAATATTACAACTCAAAATAGTTCTAAGGAAACAATGCTACTGATGGAATAACAAGGATTTTAATTCAGATTCACCACCAAATCAAACTTGAAAAATTCAATTATACAAAGTATCATATCATAAAATTGTATTAATAAAAAGGATATTAGGTGATGTAAAATTTGTATAGAATTATATTATATGTTTAACGTAAATTTAAATTAAATAAATTGTATTTGTTTATATATTCTGCAATGAAGATGAACTCGGGCCAAAGTTGAAACCAGCCACCAGCAGGAATATTAATTTATAATATGTACAATTGCAGGGGTACATTGGCTCAGAATCTATATTTTGAGAGCTTTGCCTTCACATCAGCAACATTTGCTGTCGCCATGAGTAATCTCAATCCAGCCATTACCTTCGTTCTAGCAACATCTGTCGGGTACTAAACTTCAAACTTACTCTAATATATGATAACTTATTAGATTTCTCGTAAAGCCCAATAGTAATTTTCAAAATTTTCTACCTAATGTTAATACAATCTTTGGAAAGAAAAAAAGAAAAAAGTTTAGGACACAATCAGTAGTTTGGCACATTGTATTTTTCATACAAGGAATAGCCAAATAGCAATTCATAAGCAATAGTTATTCTTTAAAATAATATATATATATATATATATTTCTTATTGATTGCATTAACTATTTCTTAACTTACATAATATAGCCTTTAAAAAAAATTTAAGAACTCCACAGGCTAATACTCGCCTCCAATCCACTGGTTCTTTCTCTCTTCATCAAACATATATAGGTTTTATGTTATTGATATCTGAAGTTAAATTGTTTATGATTTTTTTTTTAGTATTGTTTAAAGGCATGTTTGGTAGACTGTAATAGACGCTGTAATGTAATAGTTATTCCTATGGTTTAGTTATTCTTTAACTTGGTTATGTTTTTATTACAATGAATAATCATTCCTTATAAATAGCTATTCTTCAAAATGAGAAATAACTATTTATCTTTAAAAAGTTGTATTAACTATTCCTTAGTAAGAGCAATAATTTCAAAACTTAATATATTTCCAAATAAACAAACTTTTCGTATACATTTAATAGTTATAAAAATAAAATAAAAAAATCATAAAAAACAACTCATATCTCTCTTAAATTTAAAAATAACAATTTTGAAAGAGATATAATTGTATGAGTAAGATAAGTTTCACTATAATATTATAACTCACAACCAAACTAATGAATATGTTTAGTTATTACATTACAACGCATTTTATTCCTAGTAATAAAAATTACAATTTTTATTATAATCCTCATTCAGTATATCAAACGTACCCTAAGTGGCCATTTTAAAATCTGGTTTAATCTTACCAAGTTGATCAAAGATATACCAATAATCTTTTGTAACCTCATAATTTTTTATTTGAATATGGTTTCAAACTTTCAATTATTAGTGTTCATTTTTTTTTTCTTTTCTTTTTTATTTTAGATGGTTGGATTAATTTTTTAAAGAAATACGTAAAAAATACCTTTTATATGATATCATGATATTCAAGCAAGTAAATTTATACTTTAATGAACATATAAGATATGCTTTTTTTTTTTCTTTTTAAATATTTTTTGAGATATAATTTTGGACAAAGTAATAGTAATTATACAGATTCTCAATTTATACCTAATAAGATACTAAGCTGGACGATCGAAAAAATGAGTAAATATAAATTTACAATCAAAGTTATATTTTAGGAACTTTGATTGGAATATGATATTTATAAAATTTCATTGAAATATAATTTCATTCCACCATCTTATCATATTACAACTAAATTGTGGAATACAGATTTAGGTATTTATTTGTGTGTCACCAAACAAAAGAATAGTATAGTTATTTCATTAATTTTTCTATTATAATTATAATTTATCGCTTGTTAGTTATAACCATCCCTAGATTTTATTGCTTGTTAGTAGTTTTTCCCAAAAAAAAAAATATTATATAAAAAACATATTACAAACTTCTCTTCACTTATTATATTTCTTTTTTCATTACCTCTTTCCTCGAAAATAAAATTAACAAAAGCTTTGAGGTCAAGTTAGAGGTTTATATATGTTCAAAATATAGTTTTAAAATTGTCTGAAAATTTTGAGTCTATACAGTGGAACTCATGATATGAGTAGTCTAGCCTTTGAAAATTTTGAGTCTATATAGTGGAACTCCTCATATGAGTAGTCTACCCTAGCCTAGCTACTAAAATTCTTTCCATATGAATCATTTGTAGAATTCCCCTAAATATAAAATTTCAAAATGAATCTTCATCATGTTCAATGGATGTGTTATCTTTTTACCAATTTTCTTACATTAACATAATATTACTATAATTGTCATCTTTACTGTGATGATCATTCTATAAATATAAGTTATTATAGGGTGTGAGAGGAGCAAAAGTAAAGATCCAGGTTTAAGTATCTAAAAGGGAGTTTTACACACAGACACTTAGATTACACTAAAATAAGATTTCTATCTCATATTAAATATTAAAAATTAAAGAAAAAACATAATATTGCTTAATCTTCAAATGAATGATTTTTTATCACCTAGATTTGTCTTAAGAATCATATAAACATATATGCATGTGGGTATAAATAAATAAATAATTATATATATATATATATATATAAATTTTATTCCTTAAAATCAAATCTTAATTCTGCAACTAGTACTTATAAAGTATTAAATTTGAGTCCTTTAAAATGAAATCCTAACTCAATAAGTCCCATACAATAGTTAATTACAAAAATAAGTAAATCCAATGTAGTGTCCACAAAATAAGGTTTAGGAGTTTTGAATCGAGGTCTATTTCTTTAAGAACAACTAAACCAATACACCTTAGGGTTAAAGTAGAAGTTTGAATTTCGATTAATTTGATATTAATTATCAGGTTGGAAAAGCCAGCAGTGGGAACTTTGGGTGGGATGACGAGGATTGCAGGGACAGTGGTAGGAATAGGTGGGGCAATGCTATTCACTTTATACAGAGGTGTGAAAATTGACTTGTGGTCAACGCATGTTGACCTTCTACATTGTCAAGAACACGTGGCACCATCACACCCAGGCTCTAGTCGTCATGTAATCGGCGCCCTATTTTGTTTAGCCAGCAGTTTATCCTATGCACTGTGGTTGATAATCCAGGTCAGTCAGAATTCCAATTACTATTTTACAATAATTAAATATTAATTAATGCCCATGATATTTTCTAATTATTATTTTTATTATAATTATGTTGCTGTTGTTTTTGAGGACAGGCAAAAATGAATGAAAGCTATCCATGCCTTTATTCAGGCGCAGCTCTCATATGTACAATGAGTTTCTTGCAGTCTATTGTTTTTGCCTTATGCACTGAAAGGGATTGGAGTCAGTGGAAATTGAGCTGGGATCTTAGGCTCCTTACTGCAGCTTATTCGGTACTTCATCCTTCATTTTTTATACACTAGATGATTTTACACTATGTACATATCTTACAAAACCTTTGTGAACATATCTAATAAATATATTACTAGGTAAATTACTTTTTAAACCTTATAATTTAGGGGTTTAACAAATTAAAACATATTGTTTCAAAAGTACTTAGCAAATTAAATCTCACCCATTTAATTTGAATTACAATTTTTTTAGAATTTAATATTGGCTGAGGTTTTAATTTTAAATTTTTTTTTAGTTATTTTTGAAACTATAGAATTTAATTCTTACATTTTTAAATTTATGTTTGGAAATCTTTTACCCAACTTAAATTGTAGGTGGTTCTCAAAAAAGAAAAAAAAAAACTTAAATTGTAGGTGTAACCTCGAATTTGAATTTTTTTTTTTTTTTTTCATTGCTATATATAAACTTAAATTTAGAAGAATCTTTGACAGTTTTGGAATTTGTTTTGGTTCTTGACATGTAGGGGATTGTGTGTTCTGGCGTGGTGGTGGCTGTAATTGCTTGGTGTATACAAGCAAGAGGTCCAATGTTTATCTCAATTTTTAATCCTCTTTCGCTAGTAATCGTAGCACTCGTAAATTGTAGGTGGTTCTCAAAAAAGAAAAAAAAAAAACTTAAATTGTAGGCGTAACCTCGAATTTGAATTTTTTTTTTTTTTTTTTTCATTGCTATATATAAACTTAAATTTAGAAGAATCTTTGACAGTTTTGGAATTTGTTTTGGTTCTTGACATGTAGGGGATTGTGTGTTCTGGCGTGGTGGTGGCTGTAATTGCTTGGTGTATACAAGCAAGAGGTCCAATGTTTATCTCAATTTTTAATCCTCTTTCGCTAGTAATCGTAGCACTCGTCGGATCTTTAGTATTGGAGGAAGAGCTGCACCTAGGAAGGTATATATTTTCCAACAACTTCTAAATATATTAAAGCTGTTTTTTTTTTTGGAATAACTAAATATACTAAAGCTATAAATTACTTAAAAAAAAAATTTGTTTTTGCAAAAAAAAAAAAGGGGGAATACATAATTCCAAACAAATTAAATCTTAAACTTTTAGTTGTTCAATTTATATTTGAATTTTCAAAAATACTACAATTCATCCCCTCTGTTCATCTCCATTAACTTGACATCTAATTGATGTCTATCTCTATGTTGCAAACCAATCACTCCCTCAGTCCCTCTCCCTCCTCCAACTTGAATTTTGAATATAGCGAGTACTCATGAGTATTTACAAGTTGCCCCTAGTTTTTTTTTTGGAGAAGATAGTTAACGAATATTTGCGATTCTTACACAACTTGTCCTTTTGGAGGCTGACATAACAAATACCTTCAACTAAGATTTCAACCCAGAAATATTTCTTCAGCGCTTCCAATGCTTTCTTCAGATTTTTCTAAAGTTCAAGTAATTGAAACGAATGGTTTCCTCAATAGAAGTGTTAACTTAAGTATCGAGGTAGGGGTGGAATGCTGTTAAAGGTTCCCGTGAGTGGATTGAGAGAATTGAGAATAAATGGGAGCCAAGCCTCCTAAGAATAAATGGGAGAATTGAGAGAGGATTGGGAAATAAGCGATGAAAGAGACTTTTTATTTTTTTTATTGATGATCATAAAAGGCTAGCAAGCCATTTACACGTGAATTAAAAAGGGGAAGAAGCTTTGCTCAACCAAGTCTTCTAACCAGTTGTGGCAGCTAGCATTACATCCTACAACAACCTATCAATTATGCATAGACACTAAACAAAACACATTGAACTAAGCCTAATATGTTATACAATAACCTTAACCACTAACACATGCTGAGATAACTAGCAATAAAAAACTTAAGGTCCTCGCAAGTACATAAGAATTTGTATTGGTAACTAGCCGTTGGCCCAAGGTTGCTTGCAACTGTACCATCAGTATAAGTTGGCAATTGTCATAATCAGCACACCTAGTAGTGACCCTCTCACTACCATAGCATTACACATAATGCAATAACATCATGTAGCATCAACAGCACAATGCAGTAACATAATGCAACAATAACTTCACCAATAGGATCATAACATCCATTAAGGCATAACAGTATATACTAGGGCACCTTGAAAGGTTTCTAACATACCCCCCCTCCTTAAAAAACCGTGTCCATAAGGTGTGGAAACTACCTGCCGAGTGTATGCAAATTTAACCAAGTAGCATCTTCCTTAGATACCCATTGATCAATGATAGTCCTATTTCTAAGCTGATGGGATCTCTCTTGAAACATTGGCAATGTTTCAAATGAAAGAATGACCTCTTGGTTCACTAAAGGCAGACTAGGGAAAGGACTAACATAATGTCCCAACTTGGCCTTGAGATAGAATACAACTGACCCATATTTTTGTATGAACCAAATTTCAACCCAAATGTTTGTTAAGTGTATACAAACAATTTATAATGAATATAATCTTTGGTCAACATGCTCGATTTATTTATAGTTAAAACTGGAGAGTAAATATGTTTTGGCTAAAAGGGGTAGTGGCCTCTTTTAGTAAATGTTGATTGCTGCGTTCATTGAATTATTGTAGATTATGCAAAATTTGTAAAAGCTTTAATCTAAAAAAAAAAAAAGGATAAATTCTTACATTTGCACTTTTATGTTTTCAAATGACAGTATACTAGGAGCGACTTTGATCGTGTGCGGGTTGTACATGGTGTTGTGGGGTAAAAGCAGGGAAATGAAGATGATAAATCAGCCAGAGCCATCAAAAATCTCCCAAGAATCTCAGTCTCAGTCGAGTGAGATTGCTACCGCTTCTGCAATAAATAATAACAACTATGGCAACAATAGAAGCATTAAAAATATTAGCTCGAAGGGCCTTACAACATTAAGCGTAGCTATTGATGGAGATTCATCATAAAGGAGATTTGAAGAAAATGAAATGAAATAATAGGAACGCAATACAAGAACTTAAAAATGACTCACATTTGTCATTTAGAGTTAGAGACCCGAAATTGAAATGGAGGAGATAGATACTACAAGTTGGTTTTTCTTGTAAATGATACCCCAAAAAAAAAAAAAATGTTCTTACTGCTAAAAATAGTTAGAAATAATCTCCCAATGTTCATAGATGCTTAAACATCAAGTTTTAGAACCATTACAAATTTCTCAGGAAAAAAAAAAAAAAATAGCCATAAATTTGGTTGCACTTTAATTTTGTGTCAAGTGTACTTCTAATTAATAATTATACTGTTATTTCGTAGGTTTCTATTAGTTCAATTGATAAAATATCTTGTAACATTATAGGTTTAAAACTATCTCTTAAAAATCAAAATTATTATAATTTGATGACAAATATCTTTAAATTTTTAATGCACTCCAATTTTATTCTAAAGATCATTTCAATTGTCCTCTAATTTATTGTAAAATATAAAAGATTCAATTGGAATATTACATAACAACATATGCATCATATCAAATTATTTGATTTATTTTCTTTTTCTGTGCTTGGACATGATTGTGTACAGTGATCAAATATATAATTCATTTAGAAAGGATTTGTTAAGAAATTTTTTATTTTATATTTAATAATTCGGTGACATTTATGGGGAGTGAAGATTTAAAACCCGACTCTCGTACTGGGTTACAAGACTCTTTTCTTAAGGATATATATACTGGATTGCTAAGAGCCAAATTCTCTGCATAGGAAATGCACTTTGTTAGCTAAATTCTAGATAGTCTCTCATTAAAAATGTTGCATCGGACTAGCTACTAGCTAGCAGCCCAAAAATATTCTAATTGTTACCGTAACTTGCCATATCCGACCATATTGTAGCGATCCAAATTCATTCATTTTTAAGTTATATTCTCTTTCAAAATGAAAAGAGATAATAATTTGTTATTTGGGATTATAGATATTATTATAAATTTATATTTTTCCAATGTGACTTTTAATTTATAACCATTGAATCACTTAATTATATTGTTATAGTTACAAACTATAGAATGAAATTCTGTGATAAATATATATATATATATATAATGATAATTTGATAGTTAAGATCGTGTGGATTTGAATCTGAGACAACTTTGTTAGAAATAGGAGGTATCAGTTAAGCTATAAAGTCCTTAGGTTTGTATTTATATTTTACGTAAGTTGATGGTCAACACTATTGAATGAGCTAAATAAACTAATACCAAATTTATTAATTTCATGTTTATACAATATGGATTCTCAAATTATTCAAATAAGTTTTTTTGATTCCAAAAATGTTCATATCACTATGCATTTTTATCCCCCTTGACAAATTTTCTATCCTGGTTTCTGCAGGGACCCATTGGAACTATGAATTTGAAGGGAAGAAGCCAAGAAAATGCATAATAGTAATTTATTCTTTGTCATTTAACTTTTCTATCCTTTCTATCAAACACATATGGTAGAAATAGAACTATACCCAATATTTTCTATTCTCCAACTTTTAATAATAAGTTAATTACATAATCATGACCAAATTTCAATTTGACACATTTTTAGATGCGCGGTAGCTCAAAAATCTTTCTCTATGACTTGTTTGCCACATCAATAACTAACGCTTAGACAAAACCTTGATAAGTTGTTCCTAAATGGATAATATAAGTAAAGAATCCAATTTTTTTCCAAAGACAAGATTTGTCACCCAAAGTGGAGCCATACATCATTAATCTGTAATCAACACAAATAAAGCAGAGCATTCACATAAGCTCATACTTAATGGCATGAGGGCCAAATTTTCCCAACCAATCTAAAAAATTGTTGACATCAACTTATACATTTGTTGTGTAAAAATGCATTTTTGCTACAATGCTTGTGTAAATATACACAAGCACTGTTGTTGTGCATTTCAATTGTTTACTTTCTTTTGTTTCCTAAGGATGAAAGAATAGAGTGAAGGATAGTTTTGGTGTTTGAAAAAAGATAACAACTAAAAACTTAAGAAATTTAGGATAAATAACTTAAAGTAGGTGTTTTGAAAAATTTGTTAAGTAAAATAGAAAAAATAGGTTCTTATATTAAAATAAACATAGTATTCTACATGAACATAATGAGAATGCTTAGTTTTTCTCCAAAGGGTAAGAATAAGATGATTTTGGTGGGCAGAGTGGAAAATCTGTACTAACTCCCTTTTCCATCATTCAAAATCTTTCACACCAAACCAAAAAACAAAAATCTCGCACTTTTCATACTCAACCTTTTCCACCCAACTAATGGATAAGTATCCATTGCTTGTCGAAGAGTTCACATACTGTTTTTGTTGACTCGTGGATTGCGGTAAGCATGATTGGAAAAAAAAAATTACAAAACAAAACTTTAATTGAAAAATAGTGTCCTCAAAGACTAACGTCCCATGACCAAAATTGGTTCTTTATTTTTGAGGGGTTGATAATGAAATTTGCATACTTTAAATTGGTACTCCAATTATTTGAACAATGATAGTTAGGCTATTTATCGATTTGTGTATGAAGAAAGATTGACGGATTGGAACTAGAGTGGGTTTAATAATGTCTCAATCAAAGAACTTAGCAAAGGGAATTGGACCTAGCATGTCCCAATCTGGTTTGCAAAGGACCTTTAAGGGTCAGGACCCAAGCTTTGTCCACGGGCCTGCAGAAGGACCCAACAGAGCCCGTCAATTTGAAATGAACCTCGCCCAAACTTGGTAGAGACCTTTATAATAACTTGCCTCTTATATGTGCGAATCTCACAAGTAATGCAAAGACCACATAAAATGACATAATTTTTACTATAACTCACCACATAGTGAGTTGAGAATGGTAAATGTGTAATGGTAGGTTCATGTAAGGACGCACTTCTATTACTGTGTGAGATTCACACGTGGGCCGATCGTGAGAAAATTGTTTTATGATATCATCTCATCCATGCAACTACGTCAAGCACCCTTTGATGACCCAGAAACCTAAGCATCTTCGGCCTGTAAGAAATACCAAACACAGCCCACAGGCACTTCGTACTTAATAAACAGCCAAGCTGAAGCCCAATAAGCAATCCAAATATGCCTATCCAAGCCCATCATACACAGCTACCAAAGTAAGCTCTAGTCCTCTTTGTCAAATGAATAATAATTTATATTATACGTAACAAATACGAGTCCAAATTTTCTGTCTCACCCTTTCTGTTCCACTTTATACTCCACGAATAAAAACTTGCCACATGTCTATTCATTTAATTAAATACTAATTTTCTTCATTTTATTATTTAAGTTTCCTAAATTAAATAAAAATTAAAAGAGAAAACACAACACATCCCTACCAGCCACCAACAGTGGCGCTAAAGTCATTAATAGCGCCAGTCTCAACCATACTCCACACAAGTCACAGCCATACACCGCCACCAAATACACACCATTGCCACCTCGTTTTCAGATCCATAAGTGGGTATTAGTTTATGTGTTTAGTTCTAGTGAAAACTGAGGAGAGGAAACAAAGAGAAAGTGCTATTTTAGATTACCGTTGAGAGGCATTATTGCATTGAGAAAATTTAGATGCCATGACTTAATTCTCGTACTTGATTTACAAAGACCGATTTTGGTTAGAAATTATAGTCCGATTGCTTTAAATTATTTTGTTATTAGGGATTTTGATAAATATAGAGGTGGGAATAAGATAATTGGGTTTAATTTATGCTCAAAAGTTATGAGAAGTTGTTTGAAGATGGGCCAAATTGAAAATCTCTAGCTTCGGTGTTATTTATCTACTCTGTAACCATTAAATAATTGTGATATAGGCTACGGCTATTTGGAGATCTTCATGTAATCTTCTTTTTTTTTCCGATGTACCGCAAATTGGACTGGGTGAATTTGGTAGCAGTGTTTGGCCATTGATTATGTCGGCAATTTGGTGGTGGCCAGTAGGAGAGAGAGACTGTTCAAACTTCATTATACAGAAGCACAGGGACTGTTCAACCACCACACCTCCAAAAAAGGACGGAGGGAGAATTTATTACAACACAAACTAGACCTAATCACAGTAGCAAATATTGCATGAACTCAACAGAGTTTCCATCTCTTATAGCCAAAATAAATGAACAATATTCAATTGCAGAAATTCATAATTAAAACGTCGATATATTTGGTATCAAATTACAACAACATAATAAAACATTGAAACTTGGTCACCATTGTACCTAACTGCATGACATGTTGACATCGGAGACAAGATGATGGCAAATATGAGAAGGGTCACCAAACTAGAACTCAATGCCTTAGCTGCCATTGCTTATAAGAAAGAAATATTTGCTAAGATGAACAAGTGTAGGGTGAACCATATATATATAAGATTTGTGAGGCGATCTAGTCTTTTAGAATTTAGAGTCACATATTTTAACTAAGATGGTATGTCGAATCGTTTGAATGAAAAGGGTTGATTTTTCGTTAGTTGGATGGCTGAAATCTTAATCTGTTACGTACATTTTGCAATGTTATCCTCTTGAATTTTGCACAATGGTGTTCAGCCATATTCAACACCTTGACTTGACTGAAGTTATGATTTATATTTTATTGTAGTTTAAAATTTTCAACTTTCAAGGGCATTTGAGTTGTCAAAATGCTTAAGCTTTGGTTGTCGACTAATCTTTACTGTAGGCATATATGTTAATTGCTTTAATAGTACATTCGTTTTAAAATATTTTAAATTGAAGTCAAACTCAATACTTGTACTATTTGATAAGTACCCTTACCAGCTGCTATTATAAAATTTACATCATGAATTGAATTATGAAGAATCAAAATAAAAGTCTTGAGAAAACTGGTTTTATAAACGTGTTCCCCGGCCTTTTCGATTTCATTTTAAAGCCCTCGTATATTTTTTTGATGAATGAGCACCTCATTCTCATTATAAAGATTTTAAAATGGTACTAAAAAAACCATTGAAGTAAAATTCAAAGAGAACCAGCAATAAATTCAGAGGACTCTACCTTTACATCAGATTCACATCTGTAAGGTTGAATTTAATCAACCATCTAATTGGCTTTATTCCGTGACCAATTTGCTTGTAATTTAGCACTTAGTAACCCTGCACTTAGGTGGGAAAATTGTAAGGGTAGTGTGTGAGAAGAAGTGAAGAAAAGCTCAAGAGTGTGCAAGAAAAACAGAGGTTCGCTACTAGAGCTCGCGGGTGGATCGCGACTGGCAAGCCGCCAAAAGCTGTCACGTGAGAGGCACACTGGGAAGCTGAAGGGTTGCGCCAGCTGTCACGCTACAGGACAAAAGTCCCAGGCTGGCCAGGCCGTTACGTCGTGACTGGAACTCGTGACTTGGACAAGCCGCGAGACCAAGTCGCCAGTTCGCCCTATTTGGTAAATACAGACGTTTTGTATTCCCTTCTCACCCTACTATATATACACCCTTATACCCATCATATTGTGAGAGCTGCTAGAGAGAATTTTGTGAGAGAAAACCCTAGAGAAAAACAAGATTGTCTCATCCCCAATCTTCATCTAAGAGACTCTACAAATTCCTCTATTCTCTTCCTCTCTGTTAGAAATACAAGCTCCAGAGATGACCTTATAAATATCATCGCCAATGTCATTCGTATGGTTGGTAATGCATCTTATTCCTCTTCTCTTTCAGCTTTATCTGGTATGTCTCCTTCCTCTTGGCTTATGGATTCCACTTGTTACAATCACATGACACCTCACTCGTCCTTATTTTCTAACCTTAAATCTGCACCGCACCCTCTTAATATTCACACAGCAAATGGTTCCACAATGTCTGGTCATAATATAGGTTCAGTTTCAACCTCCAACCTCTCAGTTCCTAGAGTCTTTAATGTTCCTGACCTTTCTTATAATTTATTTTCTGTGGGACAATTAGCTGAGTTGGGTTATCGCATTACCTTTGATTATTCTGGGTGTATTGTGCAAGATCCTAGGACAGGACAGGAGCTTGGGACCGGTCCTAGAGTTGGGCATATGTTTCCCGTGGACAACCTTCGTCTTCCACTTGTTGCTCCTGTTTCTATTGCTGCAGCTGCTGCAGTTTCTTCCACTCCTTCCCTTGCACTTTGGCATGCTCAACTTGGTCACGCATCTTCCTCTCAGGTACAACAATTGGCTTGTAGAGGTTTGTTAGGTTCAGTGTCTACAGAAAATTTTGATTGTGTTTCATGTCAGTTAGGAAAACAACCAGCTTTGCCTTTCAATACTAGTGAATCCATATCCACTGATATCTTTGACCTTATTCATTCTGATGTTTGGGGGCCTTCCTCTGTCTCTAGTATTGGTGGGTCTAGATATTTTGTTGTCTTTGTTGATGATTACTCTCGCTATAGTTGGATTTTTAATATGAAACATCGTTCTGAATTATTGGAAGTATATTCTACTTTTGCAAAAATGGTTGAAACTCAGCTTTCTAGACGCATCAAAATTTTTCGATCTGATAATGCTCTTGTATACACTCAATATGCTTTCCAAGCTGTTTTGCATTCCTATGGCACTGTTCATCAACTAACTTGTCCAGGTACCTCTCAGCAAAATGGTAGAGCCGAACGAAAACTTCGTCATATTCTTGACACTGTTCGTGCTCTCCTTCTCTCTGCTAAAGTTCCTGCTCCTTTTTGGGGTGAAGCTGCTCTTCATGCTGTTCATACTATTAATCGTATTCCGAGTCCTGTTCTCCAAAATCAAACTCCATATGAGCGCCTTTTTGGGTCACCTCCAGACTATCATCACCTTCGCTCCTTCGGTTCTGCTTATTTCGTTCTTCTTCAACCACATGAGCATAACAAACTTGAGCCTCGGTCAAGGCTTTGTTGTTTTCTTGGCTATGGAGAAACTCAAAAGGGGTATAGGTGTTATGATCCTGTCTCTCATCGTCTTCGTATCTCTCGTAATGTTGTCTTTTGGGAACATCGCCTCTTTGTCGAGCTCTCTCATTTCAGTGCTTCTTTGTCTTCCTCCTCTGTCTTAGATCTTTTTCCAGATGAGGCACATATTCCTTCTGTAGCTCCTCCTAATCCTCCTGTAGTTGCTCCTGATTCTGTTGCTGTAGACTTCTCTATCCAACCACCAGATATCACTGATCCCTTTCCTAGTTCACCCTTTAATGAACAAGTTGAAGACGAGCTACCCAACCCCAATCCTGAGCTTGGGTCTCCTGCTCCTGCTCCGCCTGAAGATCTTGCACAAGACATTCCACCTCGTCACTCAACTCGGGTAAGATCTATTCCTACACATTTACTTTACTATCATTGTTACATTGCTCTTGCTCTGATACCATGTTAGAAATACTGAATGTAATTGTATTGTATTTCATCATTAAAAGAATGTACATAGGCGCCTTTATATAGGAGGCATATGTGTGCAGTACAAGTATGTGTGTGTGGTATACAAGTAATCTAACTGGGCCTAAAGCCCACAACACTATATACGTTAACACTCTCCATTGTCATACCCTTGAGAAGTCTTTTACCAAATCCTTATCTCACCACACCCACGTCTGTGAGAAGGTTCATTTGGTGCTTAGGGAAGCAGTTTGGGAAGAAACCAATATACATTGGTTGATGCTATGGTCAAGTAGCGGAATCCGGGAAGCTAAAGAAGAAATAGGTTCGGCGTAACCTCGTTGGAGCAAGAAGCTTGGAGGGCTTAGATACTTGGGTAGATTAGGCTTGGAGGGTCTTCTGCTGTTCATGTATCCAACTATATTCTTTAGTGGATTTTATCACCGCTTAGAGGGCGGCAGAGAGGTTTTACGCTGAGAACTTCGATTTCCTCTTCGATAACACATTGTGTGTTGTCCGTGTGTTTGCATCTTTCTTTCCTTTATCTTTACCTTATATTTACTGCTGTGGATGTGTTTATATTTGGCTTAGATTGTTTTATCAATTCTGTTATAAGCGTGTTATCATATTCCGCACATTAATTGTTTGATATAAAACTTGAATTGGTAATTTTGTATTTTGGGGTCTAAACGTTCAAGGGTGTTTCATACCCATATTGAACTTTCAATTGGTGTCAGAGCAGGTACACTTGTTGTGGTTTTAATACCTAAGTGTGATCCTTAACCCCTTGTTGAGATGGATAGGTCTTAATCTCTCACTGTTCCACCATTTTTTGATGGTAATAATTATGCTTTTTGGAAGGTCCGAATGAGGGCATTTTTATGCTCTATAGAAGATACCGTTTGGGATGCAGTTGAGATAGGTTGGACTAAACCGGAGGCTCCTAAGGCCAATTAGGATAAGGCAGCTCTTGCAGCAGCCAATGCTAATAGTAAAATTTTAAATGCTATTTTCTGTGCTATGTCTCCTTATGAATTCCACAGGATATCTCACATGACTGTGGCCAAAGAAGCTTGGGAAATTCTTGAGACAACTTATGAGGGGACTAAGAAGGTGAAGGACACAAAGCTCCAAATGCTTACCACCAAATTTGAAGAGCTTAAGATAGGTGAAGATGAATAGTTTGATTCATTCTATGGGAAGCTCAACGAAATTTTCATTGCTAAACTCAATCTTGGTGAGAAGATTGAAGATACCAAGGTGGTGAGAAAAATTTTGAGGTCCTTGCCTGAGAGTTTTAGAGCAAAAGTCACAGCCATAGAGGAGAGTAAAGACTTGGATGAGATCAACATTCAAGAGCTAATTGGGTCTCTCCAAACATATGAACTGGGACTGCCTTCCCACAAGACGAGTAAATCATTTGCTCTCAAAACCATCACCGAAAGAATGGATGATCCCTCCGAAGAAGATGGAGTGGAAAAGGAAGTAGCATATCTTGTGAAGAACTTCCGAAAATTTCTGAAGATGAAGAACAGTAGGAAACCATTTAATAGAGGGAAATTCTCATCTTCAAGAGGTGATAAGAAAGAGTTTACGAGGAAAGAAAGAAAGGAGTCTCAATCTCCTTCGGACATTGTGTGCTTCGAGTGCAACGGACATGGACACTCCAAAAAGGAATGTTCAAATTATTTGAAGTCAAAAGAAAAGGTTTATGCCACTACTTTAAGTGACTCAGACTCATCAAAATCAGACTCTGAAGAAAGTTGTGACGGAGAAGGAAATTATTCAGCATTCATGACCATTGCACATGTGGGATCTTCAGATGATTTGAGTACTCTTGTGAATGAGCTGGGTGAATGTTCTGATGAGGAGTCCATTGGGATTGTTGAAGAATCAGAAGCTGAAGAAGAAGAAGACGCATCCAGCCTTCAAAAGAATTACACATTACTTCTTGAGAAATCAGGAGAGTATACAAAGGTGGCAAAAATAGCCGTGAAGAAAATGAAAAGAGCTGAGGAAGATTTCAAAAGCCTGCTGGTCAGATATAAGGAGGCAAAGTGTGAGATTGAAGCACTTAATGGTGAGCTATCAGAAGCTTACACGAAGGTGAGGTTTCTTGAGCAAGAGGTAGTACAAGCTCATGCCAAGGTAGATAGGGTCTCCTCTAGGAAGCTAGAAGATGTTATTTCATCTCAAAGACATGCCTCAGATAAGTCTGGGTTGGGATATACCGAAGGGAGCAGCTCATCAGCCAAAGTCTCCAAGGAAGTTAAGTTTGTGAAAACCAAAGAGACGGCTATTGATAAGTCTACTCCAGAGATAGTTGAGGCTGAGAAGAAAAAGAATGTGGCTAATCAACGGGTGTTTAACAAGTCCCGAAATCAATTTGAAGTCCAATTTGGAGCTAGAGGAAGATCTATCCCAAGACAGCAGCAGGGTCCTAGAATAAACTATATTTGTCACTACTGCGGACTGCAAGGACACACTAGACCCAACTGTCAAAAGCTAAGAGCAGACAACAATGCGAGTGTACCTCGGTCACGAGGAAGAAGAAATGACTTGGGGTCTTGGGGTGGTGAGCAATCAAGGAGCCAAAACCGTGATCCCGGAATGTTGGACGTGATGAAAATGATTGGCGTCTTCACCACTTGCTTGGAGAACTTCAACAGGAGGTTTGAAAGTCCTAACTTTCGTACCCGATCCGTCAAGGATATCACCCCAAACGCACGTGACGTGTGGGTGACAAAGGGTACTCATGCATAAGCATTATAACATGTCCATGCATCAATTCTTCCTATGCTTTGTGGATATGATTGGTTATTTGCATTGTGTTTTTGAGTATCTGTTTAATTTGTGGTTTGTTTGTGTTTAAAATGCTTTTTAATATTTCTTGTTTTTGATCATTCTTCTACTGCTTTCGTCTCAAAAATCCAAAAACACATAAAAAGTTGAAAATCCAAAAAGTTTGATTACTTTGTTGAGTTTTGTCTCAAAGCATGTTTAGCCTTGTACCTTTGTACTAATGGCTTTGTGCATTTAACGAGCTTAGCTTGTCTCTCATGCACTCATATCATTGTGGAAGAAATTCTGAAATCTATGTGATTGTTGTAAATAGATCTTCAACCTTGTCATGAATGATTAGTGAATGGTTTTGTTGATCTTGAGACATGCATAGACTCATGCCTATATATCTTCCCACCTTTTATTTTTTTTGCTTTGAAGAGCTCTCTAAATGTAAATCTCCAAATGAAAAGAGATATAGAACTGCAAAAGCCTGTCGCACATACTAGTATTTGACTAGGAAAAAGGGAAAGAGACCAAAATAAAATGTATGAAAAATGCCCAAAAGGCCAAAGGCTAACTCATTAATTGCAATATCAAAAATTTCAAGCATCTATCTCACAATGAGAAATTCTTTGCTCAAAAATGGCAAATGATATGTTGAATATGGAGTCAAATGAAAAGTTTCAAAGAATTGTTATCAAGTTCTTGTGGGAGGTCATATATGCATGCTTCTATAATTGAGATATGTCACATTATCTAGTGCTAGTTGTGTATGCCTTGATTGAATTGATCATTGAAGCTTCACATTGGACTAAAGACTATCTCATTTTTGATATCCACACACAACACACAAGTCTATGTTCAATGAATGTCATATTCATTTGTGTGGTTGTACTTGATTAAATGTGGTTTCACATGCTCAATCTTTGTTGGTCAAACACAAAAAGATTTTTGAGTGTTTTGTCTTGTTTTTGGAAAGTACTTTGCTTTTACAAAAATGTAAAAATTTTTAAAAAAACAGTGTTGCCCTGTTTTGGCGACTAAGTCGCGGGTTGGTCCAGTCGCATGTACTAGTCGCGAGCTCACTCAGAGATTTTTCGCGGCTTACTGGTGAGTCAGTACTCTAGTCGCGAAAAAGACTTAGAAAATTTTTTCAAAATTTGAGTTTTGCACTTTTCGCGGGTCAATGTGGCAATTGGTTCGCGGGTGGAAGGTCTAGTTGCGAGAGGTACTTAGGGATTTTCGCAGCTTACATCGCGACTATTTCGCGGGTAGACCTTCCAGTCGTGAAAAACACTTAAAGAAACTCTCAAGTTTCCTTTCTTCACAGTGTTTCGCGGCTTAACCTGGCGACTTACTGGCGACTTTATCTAGTCGCGAAAAACGCGTGTTTTGCTTTTTGAAGACAGTTTTTAAAATTTCTTTTCAGCTTTTCCCTCGAAGTGTTGTGAATGTTAACTATCTTCCCCATTTCTCTCTCAAACACTCCGTCTCTCACTGTAAAAGAATTCATTTTTTTTGCATCATGTCTTCTTCAATCACCAAGAATAAGGTATGGGTTTTCTTTCCCTCATTCCATTCTTGCTATGTTTACCATTACTTTCTTGTATTGAACATGGCACATGTGCTCTGCGATATATTGTGTTCAAATATGGGTTTGCCTAAAATGGTGATTTTGTTTGTTTGAGGTTATTTTCTTTTGTTGCTGAGTTTATTTTATATCTTGTCTGTGTTTCAGCATGTTTATCTCTAGTCTGTGCATTGTTCGTTTGATTGAGGTTCTATTTCTCATTAGACATATGGGTTTGAGGTCTATATGCTGCACTCTGTATGTGGCCGTGGGTCATGTGTCTATGGTTCTGTGGTCTTTATAGTTTTTGTGCTCCTTGGAAGGTTTATGTGCTTTTGTATGGTGTGTGTTTCATTTTAGCCATTTGGTATCTTGTTATTAATCTGATTCTTGTGTTTGTGATTAAAGTGAAATTTTCTCACATTCTTAACTGAATCTAATCAAGTTGCTGTTGATTCCCTGTGGTATTGCATTTGGTACTTTGCCGTGTGTTTGCTCTCTTACAGATGTCTCGACAATCCTCTAAAGGAAAAGAGGTGATGTCAGAAGAAGAAACAGTGCCTGTTGCAAAAAGAACACGGTCTTCCTCACAACCATCTACTGAACTCAATATTGAGCTATTCAGAACTCCTCAGCACCTAGAGGCTTACTCCAGCATTTTTGACCGGGGAACTCCTATAATGGAACGGGAGGTGAGATTTGACACTTTGGACACAACTTTTGTCCCTCAGATCTTCGAGGCAAAAGATTGGGCAGCATTATTCAGAAATTTTGCTGATCCGATGCTTGAACTAGTGAAGGAATGTTTCGCCAACACAGTTGATCTAGAAAGTGAACTACATTGTCTGGTAAGAGGAACGGAGTTCATCATTAGTCCAGACACCATAGCTGAACTTCTCCAAATCACACGACCTGCGGATGCCGACCTAACTCCGTATGATGATCGTACTCCAGTGATTCAGGACATTCTCCAAATTCTTGGTCCTGACCATGACATTTCCAGCTCCGGCACATTACCTAGTACTACCAAGTTTTCACCAGATTTGACAACATTGAAGCTGATTATGTTTTCAAACCTCTATCCGTTGACCAACACGATGTATATAAACCTTGGAAGGGCTCAATTTCTATGTGATCTCATCACAGGCACCACCATTGACATCTGTGCCCATATTTTTCACATCATAAGAAAGACAGCCACCAGAACAGTAGCATGAGGGTGCCTTCCATTCTGTAGTCTTATCATGAAGTTTGTTCTAAGTGAAGGTGTTACTCCTCCATCAATTGGGAACATAACTGCTCGTCCTCGACCAATCTCTATGTTCACTCTACAGGCCAGCCGGAGTCATTCATCCAAAGCTCCAAAGAGTGCACATCTATTTTCTCCTACTTCCTCTACTCTTGAGCAAGTTTCTCCTATACATGCCACCCATGCATCACAGCAACCAGGCCCTACACAACCACAGTCTACTCCTCAGCCTGACAAGTTGCAAAGGCTCTTTGATAACCTTCACAAATGTCTTAAGGAAATGGAAAAGACCTTCAGAGATGGCTAGAAAGAGCAGTTGGAGAGATTGGTTGTCATGCAGGACCAAATTGATGTGTTAGCAGCTCAAGTTGATGGCATTTTCACAAAGCTACAACAGTGACCCTTTGGCCATTCCGATCAAAAAGGGGGAGAATTTTTGGGGCAGCTCTTGAGGGGGAGTGATCGTGTTGAGGGGGAGATTTCTTCATCATTTTTTTTCAGTTGTTTTACTTGTTTTTCTGTATATAAAACTTTGATAACTCAAAATACTGTGGTGGTTGTTGTTTATTTCAGCTTATATATAGTATGATGTTTTTCAGTTTTCAGCACTTCATGTTGTTGTCTGTACAATTGTTGCTTTTGTAAGCTTTGAGGGTTGTTTCTTGTACTTATGCATCGTTTGTAGGCTTTTATGGTTTGTGCCATGTATTTGCAAAACTTTGCATATGCAGCCTTTGTGCTTTGTGCTTTGATACTTGTTAATGTCTTGCATTATCTTAAGTACAACACTCTTGTGCCCTTGTAGGATTGTTCCTAGATGCATATATGTTTGTATGCATTGGTTGAGTGTTAGACTTGCAAATGATACTCTTCAATTGAGTTTATCATTTTTGCATGTCCGGATGTTCATTCCTTGTGTGAATAAACATAGTAATCACTTTTGCTTAAGTGACTACTGTTGTTGATCTTGCCATGAATCATTACTGTTATGCTTATGTTCATTTTTGCTTGATCATGCTTATTTTGCTCCATATGCATATTAAGTTTTCTGCATACAATGATATTGCTATGTTATTTTGTTTTAGGAGTTACTTATTCATATGTTCAAGAGCTTTACAGAATCTAGAGTTAGGTGTGAGTGAGTTTTCCAACTGTTCCCAACTCACGTTTAAGTCTAGAGTCATTTGTAGGGTTTTGTCACGAAATAGCCAAAGGGGGAGATTGTAAGGTTGAATTTAATCAACCATCTAATTGGATTTATTCCGTGACCAATTTGCTTGTAATTTAGCACTTAGTAACCCTGTACTTAGGTGGGAAAATTATAAGGGTAGTGTGTGAGAAGAAGTGAAGAAAAGCTCAAGAATGTGCAAGAAAAACAGAGGTTCGCGGCTAGAGCTCGCGGGTGGATCGCGACTGGCAAGCCGCCAAAAGCTGTCACGTGAGAGGCACACTAGGAAGCTGAAGGGTCGCGCCAGCTGTCACTCTATAGGACAAAAGTCCTAAGCTGGCCAGGCCGTTACGTCGCGACTGGAACTCGCGACTTGGACAAGCCGCGAGACCAAGTCGCCAGTTCGCCCTGTTTGGCAAAAACTGACGTTTTGTATTCCCTTCTCACCCTACTATATATACACCCTTATACCCATCATATTGTAAGAGCTGCTAGAGAGAATTTTGTGAGAGAAAACCCTAGAGAAAAACAAGATTGCCTCATCCCCAATCTTCATCTAAGAGACTCTACAAATTCCTCTACTCTCTTCCTCTCCATTGTCATACCCTTGAGAGGTCTTTTACCAAATCCTTATCTCACCACACCCACGTCTGTGAGAAAGTCCATTTGGTGCTTAGGGAAGCAGTTTGGGAAGAAACCAATATACATTGGTTGATGCTATGGTCAAGTAGCGGAATATGGAAAGCTAAAGAAGAAATAGGTTCGGCGTAACCTCGTTGGAGCAAGAAGCTTGGAGGGCTTAGGTACTTGGGTAGATTAGACTTGGAGGGTCTTCTGCTGTTCATGTATCCCAACTATATTCTTTAGTAGATTTTATCACCGCTTGGAGGGCAGCGGAGAGGTTTTACGTCGAGAACTTCGGTTTCCTCTTCGATAACACATCGTGTGTTGTCCGTGTGTTTGCATCTTTCTTTCCTTTATCTTTGCCTTATATTTACTGTTGTGGATGTGTTTATATTTGCCTTAGATTGTTTTATCAATTCTGTTATAAGCTTTTTATCATATTCCGCACATTAATTGTTTGATATAAAGCTTGAATTGGTAATTTTGTATTTTGGGGTCTAAGCGTTCAAGGGTGTTTCATACCCATATTGAACTTTCAACATCTAGTAATCAAAAGGGAAATTCCCCAAAAGCAAGAAAGACAGTCAACATTTTATTGAATGAAAAACTACAGGCCAAGACAGTTGATTTTGGGTTCTCAAAATATCCACTACTATTCTTGGCACGCTGGGTTACCTTGATCCATACTAGTTATTATTATTATTATTATTATTATTATTTTGATAAAAATGTCATAACTTTATTAAGACAAAGATGAAAACAATACTTTTTGAGTCAAAACTAACTCAATCATACTAGGATTTTCCTATATCCAAGTTACATAATGAAACACATTCTTCACATATTGAGCCAAAATGTGTGTTGGCCAGTTGCCTTGTCTTCTAAAATGAGAAATTTGTACCCATCTAAACTCCAGAAGTTTATAATAAATCCCCCCAATAATATTACTTATCACAGTTGGTGACTCACTCACACCATACAAAGCATCAACCACAATCGGGGATTCACACTCTACAATCACTTCAAGTATACCTAAATCCTAGGCAAAAAAGATCAACTTCTTACGCTTTAGCTTCAGCTTCTAGCAGTCCCAATGGGAGTAGTAAGTGTTTGCTTAAAGTTGTCGTTACTCTTCCCTCAGCGTCTATAATAATAGCCCCCACACTAGCCATTTGAGAGCTAGAGAAGACCGCTTCATCAACTTTAAGCTTATACCAAGGACGTGGAGCTTCCCATTGGACACAGACCTAAGCCACATGTAGAGTGATGCTAAAGTTGGTTGTTTGGAATTCGTTGAGTAGAAGTCTAGCCTTGTGCAGAATTGCCCCACCCTCCTGACTTGGTTTACCTTGACGAACTTCGTTCTGATTATATCATATACTCCATGCCACCATGATCATGTGCTCCAATTTTTACTTTGGTATACTTCCATACAGTTCATTTTTTGGTTTTTACTTTGTTAGGACATGTGTTTCACATATTAGGAACATATGTCAATATTTTATGTAATTAGTTAATCTTTTGACAAAACGCATTTTACTTGTAATTAGGTAGATCTAAGATATATTTAATATTTCAAGGAACAAGAGTTCAAGTCTAGTATTGAAACCATGAAAATTTGTCTAAGAAACAAGTAAAGAAGTGCTGATTTTTTAAAGCTTGATAGCTGCTCGATACCTCTCAATAGCTAGGCTATCTATTGAGCTTTTCAACTTCTTTTTATCGCAATCTCGATACCTCTCGATAGCTAGGTTGATCGATAGAGCAACTTTCTATCCCGTTGATAGCTCCTCGATAGCTCGCAATAGATAAACTCGATAGCTTCTCAACACCTCTTGATCAATCGAGAATTACAAAATTCAAATTTTCAAATCTGATTTTCGGCCCATGCTGACATGTATGTGTAGGGTTTCTTTTCTCACAACTCTAGACATATATAAGGCTTATTTTAGAGGCCGTCACATAAGAGAATACAAGGAGAACATATGCAAAAGGTGACTGATGCCTTATTCTCTCTAAAAGAAGCTACTGCGTCTTTTGCACCTTAGAGTTTTGTAATCGAGTGCTTCTTGATCTTCATTGTTGATGAAGTGAAGAATTTTTCAGCCAACAATCCTCTTCAAGTTGGTGTGTTAGTCACGTACTAGGAGCCGTGCATGATTGGTTAGTCATGTACTGGGATCCGTGCAAAAGGGTGGCGTTCATATATTGAAAATTTTAGAGGTTCTGAAGTAGTAAAAGGTTTCTACTGGAAGTTCATCTATGGGGATTGTAGAGTTTAGGGACAAAGGTTTTGTACTAGATCTGAAACTTCTCTTTACTATAGTGGATTGCTTTTCAGGAGGTTTCCCCCTAAGTTTTTTTACTGTGAAACTAGTTTGTTTTATTGGTTTTCTTGGGTCATCATATCTTGTCTTCTTTATTTTTTCCGCTGCATGATTTTGACATGATATTGATGTTTGTTTGTTTTAACAAGTTTTATTCATAATAAATCTAATTAACAACTTGGGTTTAAATCTTGTTAATTCTATCAACCAGGGTCTAAATTTCCCAACATACTTCATTATAGTCTATTAATGCTAAGTGAGGTCGTAAACGAGTTGAGCTGAGTTGAGTTTCAAAATTTTAAGCTTTTTTTTTTTTTTTTCCCAGAAGATGAGCCAAGCTCGAGTTCATCACCGAACAAAATTTTATATTCAAGCTTGGCTCATTTTCTTGTCAAGCAAGCTCAAGCTTGTTCATGATTTGCTCAATTAACTCTCTTTTTTTCTATACATTGTGAAACTATGACTAAAATATTTTCTCTCTTCAAAATATCATGAATTTTCACTATAAATAGACTATTTATATCATTAGTAAGTTGCAAATAATAATTTACATCATATGAAAATGTTGACAAATTTATACAATAAAATTTCAAGACTGGCTTGTTCACGAACACATTATTATATTTAAGCTTGTCTTGTTTAATAATTAAGTCTAAACTTAACTTGGCTTATTTTCTAAACAAACAAACATAAATAAATTTTTTCTCGAGTTGAGCTTGAGCTGTTCATAAATAATTTAGTTCATTTACAACCTTTTTTTATGAGATTAAATTATGTTTTCTTCAACGCATTCTGACTAACAATAGATTATGTTACTTTTACATTATAAACTATGGTGTATGGTGATGAATAAGGGCAAAGTGTTTTGACTTGGTTTAGACTATTACCACCCCCCTCCTTCCCAAAAATGCTATTCTACTTCTTCTTCTTCTTCTTCTTCTTCTTCTTCTTCTTCATTTTTTTTTTTTTTAAGAATAAATTTATCTATATAATATCTAAAACTTGAAATGTAGCATTTATACGCTCTTGTTAAATAACATCAATGTAGCATTTCGATCTTTCTTCCATTTCGGTCCACTATGATCCATTAAGCTCATGATCTTAAAGTCCTTAACAAAATGATGCTATAAAGTAATTGTTGGGAAATTTAGACTCCGGTTGGTAGAATTAACAAGTTTCAAACCCAAGTTGTTAATTAGATTTATTATGAATAAACTTTATTAAAACAAACAAACATCAATATCATGCACATCGGAAAAGTAAATAAGACAATATATGATGACCTAGGAAAACAAATGAAACAAATTAGTTTCACAATAAAAATAAATAAAAAATAAAAAAAAACCTGGAGGGAAACCTTTCCAAAAAGCAATCTACTATAATAAAGAGAAATTTCAAATCTAGTACAAAACATTTGTCCCTAGACTCTACAATCCCTCAAATGAACTTATAGTAGAAACCTTCTACCACTTTAGAACCTCTGAACTCTTCAATATATGAATGCCACCTTTTTATACGAATTCCAGTACGTGACTAACACACCGACTTAAGGAAGATTGTTGGCTGCAAGGTTCTTCACTTCATCAACAATGAAGATTAAGAAGTACTTGGCTACAAAACCCTAAGGCGCAAAGACGCAGTAGCTTCTTTTAGAGAGAATAAGACACTTGGTCTCTTTTTGCATGTGTTCTCCTTGTATTCTTTTATATGAAGGCCTTTAAAATAAGCCTTATATATGTCTAGGGTTGTAAGAAAAGAAATCCTACACATACATGTCAGCATGGGCCGAATATCAGATTTGGAAATCTGAATTTCGTAATTCTCGATAGATACAGCTGTCGAGCTATCTGTCGAGACCTCGATAGGTACATCTGTCAAGCTATTTGTCGAGTTTCATTAAACCTTGATAGATATTATTTGTCGATAGCTGTCGAGAATCTGTCCAACTTTAATGAACAGTTTTTATTCACTTGTTTCTTGGTTCAATCTTCATGACTTTAATACTATGTTAGGTTCTAAGACTTTAGGAACTAATGTATTAGAACTTCAATTTGTATTTTGTTGGTAAACCATAATCAAAACATTTAGTCTAGGTTTAGGCTTGCTCAAAGTATGTTTATTTGTAAAATTGGAATCGAGTGATTGCAGAATTTATTGGACTAAATCTGCAAAACTCAATTGATCGAAAATTAGACTCAACCGATCGAACCACGTGCAGATTTATTTTTCTGCAGAATTCCAGTTCAGCCCAAACTCTACTTAAATGTCTTGGGGTTTAAGTAAAACACTCCTATATATAAGGGAAACCCTAAAACGTTTTTGAGAGCTTTTAGAGAGATTAAAGTGCCGTGTGTGCCTCTTTTTATTTTTAGGGTTTTGTACCTAAAGGCTCTCTAAAGGTTGTCGCTCATATTGCTGTTTATGTGAAAATCTCTTGTGAGATCTGTGAGGAGCTTTCCTTTACACAAGCTTAGGATTATCAAGAAGGAGATTCGTTCAAGAACTTGATGATCATTCAGTTGCTACCATAAGAGCTTAAAGATACACAAGCGAGTGTGCTTGTACTTGCTGGAGAATCCAAGAAAGATAGAGTCCGTGGTCTCGGAGCTTGCATGTGGTCATGTCAGTAAGTAGCAATAGAATGTTAGTAGTCTAAATTCTATTGTAAAACTTCAATTCTTTCTATAGTGGATTCAAGTTTACTTTGAGGATAGCTAGGTTAAATCATCCCTAGGTTTTTTATCAGTTTGGTTTTCCTGGGTCATCATATCATTGTGTTTTTCCGCTGCTATGCATGATATGATTGTTTGATTGTGATAACCTATATCTGGAATTTGGACTAAATAATAACTTGGCTTGTTAACTAGGTTACTCTGGTTATGTTTTAAGGGGTCTAAAAATGAACATACTAGACTTTGAACTCTTGTTCATTGAAGTATTAAACACATCCTAGATCTACCAAATTACAAGTAAAGTGCGTTTTGTCAAAGGATTAGCCAATTCTAAATGACATATGTTCTTAACATGATTCACATATGTCCTAATAGTAATTTATATTTTTTTTCCTTATATTTTGTATTTAATTTTTTCACCATAAATTGAAGACAATTGGCTTTTGTTTATTTTTGTGGATTCCATTTGCAATATAAAGTATAAGATGTAAAAACTGATTTTAGGCATATGTTATGTCATACTTTAAGATAACAGAGTTTTTGCGTGTGACCTTGTTTGGATTAAAGAGATGTGATATTTAGCACTTAGATTAATGGTCTTAATCAGAGTTGTTCTTCAATGCAGATACTACAATTCATCACTTCCAACAGGTTAACTAAGTGATACGCCTGTAATTTTGGTCGTCCATTGATGACTGGACGACAGTTAGAATCTACATTAAAGAGTCAGCAAGTAGCACGCAATCAGATAAAACGGACATAAGATCGTTGTCAACTATAGCTAGCAGACTTCAGTGTAAGCAAGCGTTACAAGCACCATAAATGCATGGCCATAATTACTCCAAAGGATATAAGATGAAGAAGCCTATAAAAGGGCTAGACCAAAAGAAGAAAGTTACAAACAAATATTCTTAGCAATATTCTATACTCTTTATTCTCTCCAAATCACTTCACTGACTTGATCTTATGAGGATTTGTGGCTAGCACCACACCAGTGTCTTGAGTCCTTATCTTATAATCACCTCTTTGCAGGATCAATTTTAGTTGTCCACACCATCTTTGGATGAAGGGAATCAATAGACGATATTCTACATCATCACTAAGCGAAGTGATGTTTACAACTTTGGAAAATTACTTTTGGAGCTAATCACAGGGAAGTGGGCAATAATAAAAAGCTATGAGAATGATAACATTAATAATATTTGATGAAACACGATTTTGCCTCGTCAGTATGTTCCTTGTCAATACGATGGATGACCTAGAGCTTGTCAGTATGTTCCTTGTCAATACTATGGATGACCTGGAGATCCTGTACCAAACTAAGCACTAAGCAGATAATGACACCAGTTTGGGGCCTACCAAGGACCCTCCTATACTTAAATTAGCTTAAACTTTTTAGAAATCTATAATCTGTAGAGTAATTTGTGTGTGTGTTCAACATACCTCACGTACTTGTCTCTCCTGGCTTTATATAGCCTTTGTGTGAGTAAATGCTCAGTCTATTGGCCTCTCTAACGTTGTACCACAGCTGGAGGATTTATGGCCTAATAATCACCATTTATCCTCAATCCTTTAACGTCTGTAACGGATATTAAATGTGCATAATTGGACGGCAGTAACGGCTGCGTGCTCATTTATCATTTGGATATTAAATGTTGTCTGGAACTAATGTGCTTATGCTCGTCCATACTTTTACTCGTCATTAACATGGACGGTTTGTAATATGGATGAGCATTTTATTGCTATCCATCAGTTATGGTTGAGCTGGAGGGTTAAATGGCCCATTTAATAGCCATTTAACTTCCCCAGTCAATGTCCTGTAACGGCTGTGTAATGGTCAGCTTGAGATAGTTGTAACAGCTATGAGCTGGTGGCTGGAAAGACTGTACGTTCGTTACACTTATACCATTTAAGTAAGGAATTTATATCTGAGCATTAATGTGTACTTATAATCGTCCTTAGTAATGACGATCGTCCTTAGTAATGACAGTCACTTTATGGACAACCATTTTACACAACTTGTCAATATTGTTTGGGTCCGTCCCTTCTTGCAAAAGGCAATATAAGAAACATTGTTGATCCATGACTGCATGGAAAATTCGACACCAACTCGGTTTGGAAGGCAATAGAGACAGCAATAGCATGCGTGCCATTAATTTCCATCCAAAGGCCAAAGCGTGAGCCATGTGGTGATTGAATTGAAGGAATGCTTGGAGATAGAAAAGGCTTATGAACCCTTTGGGCCTTGAGATGGGAATGGTTACCCAGGCAAGGTACTGCGTAACTACGTACTATGTAGTTAATGGCTGGTTTTTTACTATAATAGCATACAGACGATCCTTTTTTTTTTTTTTTAATTTATGAAAAACGATCCAATTTGTTGAGTGTAAATATAATGATCGCTTATTTTCATTTGAGAAAGAAAACAATAAGTTATTATTTTCAAAATCTATAGATCTTAGTATAAACAAAATAAGTTATGAAATCCATGGGTCTTTGTACTTGTTACTTGTTAGCTAGATTTGTTGATATGTAATCCAATCAAAGCCAAAGAGAGAGAGAAGTCTTATAGACAAAGAGAGCTACCTTCTGGTCTTCTTTTGAGGTTTTTTAAAATTATTTTCTTAGGGTCCGTTTGGATAGTACTTATTGTTGCTGAAAACTGATTGTTGCTGAAAACACTGTAGCAAAATAATTTTTAAATGTGTAAATAGTGTTGTGGGACCCACTTTTAATATTTTTAATACATAAACAGTGCGTGAACAGTGCGTGAACAGTACACGCACTGTTCATGCACAGTAAATTTTGTCCCCTCCCAGTCAACAAGTGCGGCCAAAGAAAAAAAAAAAAGGAGTAAAACGTAACTCAACTTTAAGCAACAAACCGTCCTATCCAAACACAGTCTTAGTATATATTTATAATAAATATCACTTTTGAACTTTAACGTGGGTGTCGGTTTGGTTTATAACTTTTGATTTGAACAGTTTACTCGATGTATTTTATTTTATAACAAATTAAACTTTTTAACTAGTACTTTTCATTAAGGACATACATTTAATTACACGATTCACAAATTTTTTTCATATGATTAGTAACTTTGGAATGTCATTATTATCACGTCGACAGTATTACCAACCGTTCTCGATAATAGTTCTTTACCATCAGACCAAGACAACATTCAGTTTTTTTGGTGTAGGCGGGAATTGAATTTCAGATCTCTTATCCAACCATAAGAGATGAACTAATTGAAACCCATGTATTACCAACTTAATGTATAGGCGCTAATTGTTCTTTTTTATTTTTTTATGTTCAGGAGATTCAGGGTTCATTGTTCAAATTAAAAGCCCAAGTACCAAATAGAAACTCATCTTAAAGTCCAAAGGTGATGTTAGTTTAATGTTCACACAATTTTTCTATATCGGTCTTCAAAATAATTAAAAATTTAATTAGTCTGGCTCATGGAGACCCATTCTTAATTTTTAGCAGAAGAAGCACAACTGTATAACTAGTGGTGGTGGATTCACTTATATATAGAATATAGGGTATATAACTGCACCAACAGTTTTTTTTTTTTTTTTTAAATATATATACGCTATATATTAAAGATTATTATAAATTTTTGAATTCTTTTTAGGGTATATAACTGCACCAACAGTTTTTTTTTTTTTTTTTTAATATATATACGCTATATATTAAAGATTATTATAAATTTTTGAATTCTTTTTTATAACTGCGCTCACTAAATAAATTTGGAGTTTTTACGAATATATCCCTTTCATTTCCATAGCAATTAACAGAATGACTAAGCTTCACATATAAAGAATAGTGTGAAAAATAGAGATAAAATATTTCCCAGAAAAATAAAAATAAAAACTGAAAAATAGGCCTGTCTTGGATTGTATTTTCATTTTTTGTATACCTACGACTTTATGTAGAAGTGGCATTACTGAAAAGTGTTGAACACACCAAAAGATAAAATTTGTTTAGTACAGCTTATTTTTAAAATTTTTGAAAATGTGATTGTTTAAAAGTTGTACTTAAAAAATTGAAGTCTAGTAAGGTAATACTTGGAAAAGGTGCGGTCTGTATTATCTCAATTTAAGGAAATGCAGGTTATTTTTGTCATAGTTTTTTTGGGATTTTTTTTAAGGATCTCAATTTGGATTTTGGGCACTATTTTAATTGTTAATTATGTATTAATAAATTTTCTTGAGAGAGTTTTAACTTATTGCGTTCACTCCTAATAATAGCTCTTTAGTATCAAACAAAGACATTAATTAGTTTTTGGAGTAAACGGGAATTGAACTCCAAATCTCTTTTATATTTTGGTTCAAAAAAGAAAAAAAAATTTAATTGTGGTGGAAAAATGTTACTAAGAAAAAAGTGAGGCCAAAATTTTATTTTATTCACTTTTAATTAATAAATTATAAAACAATCAGATTGAGCTAAGTAGGGCTGAGGCTGAGGGCACTGACTTATGTTTCAGCCTTGTGGGCCGGTAGAAACCAGGTGTAAAATACTCCTAACCAAGCTATGGAAGGAAACTGACGACGTCTATGGATCCTTTAGTTTCACAAAAGTAGATGGAAGATAAAAACAACAGCGATGGAATGAAAGACGATGAAGCCACACCAAAAACTTGATGGGGTGAGTAGCCGACGAGCCAAACAAAAAGCCAACAAGTCTAGCATGCTTTGCTTGGCCCACACAAATGTTAATATAAGGAAACATCTTGCATGTCACGCAAAATAAACCCACTATTGATTTGTATCTCCCTCATATGGAAAGATACCCTATAATCTTGGAAACCCTAGTACCATATCTTCTCCATAAGGAATAAACCCCACTCTCAAGGGATCTTAGCTCACTACTCACCACTATATAAGCACCAAACCCTTTATTTTCTGAGGTACGCAAAAAATCCCTAGCTCTCTCACTATAGAGTTCATAGAAGTTTCTCATTTAATGACTTGACCTTTGGAAGGTTTTTTTGCCGGTAACATACCGGTGCCTTCTGTTTGGTCCTATTGTTCTTATTCCACAGGTTCCCATTGGAGTAATTTGGAACCTATAACTCACTAATGATTTCAGCACAACAGTAGTTGGCACCATATATGGGAAAAATTCGTGATTAGCCTTATCACTGACTCTAAGACGAAGGGTTGCATGGTCCAGACGCGTTCAATGGCTACCACCAACCAGGAAACAGGGAATCCCTCCAACGCCTTGGAAAGACAGGTGCAAACCCTGGCAGCAACGGTAGAATGACTCACGTAACGCAACCAAGAGTTGGAGCAACAGCTAAACCAAAGGAATGAGCAACAACGCAACGAGCGGGAGATCAACGAATAGAATGAAAGTCACCTACCAACGGGAGACAGACAAGGAAGGGAAGACCAGGAAGATAGTAATATCCCAAGCAGGAGGGATGGACCAGAAGATACCAACCGCCTGTCCAGGGTAGAAGTTAGTGCTATACGCATGGCCCAAGGCATGTAGATGATGAAGGAGAAGATGGATATGATGATAAATGCCCTGAGGGAACGAGTATCTACCAATCTGGATGAGTTGGTTCCCTCTCGCAACAAAGTACCAAATGCCACAGGTGGAGGCGTATGATGGGTCAAAGGACTTGCATGACCACCTAGAGTCATTTATGACCTTCATGCACCTACAAGGAGTTCTAGACGAAATTATGTGCAGGGCATTCCCCACCACACTAAAAGGGCCGGCAACGGTGTGGTTCAGTAAGCTTACCCCAAACACAGTTTCTACCTTTAAAGAGTTGAGTGGACACTTTGTCACGCACTTTATTGGAGAGCAGAGACACAGAAGGTCCTCCGCAACCATATTAAACATTAAGCAATGGGAAGACAAAAGCCTAAGGTCGTACATGACCAGTTTCAACAAAGAGGCTCTCCTAATTGACAAAGCTGATGACAAAATCCTTGTTACCGCCTTCACCAGTGGATTGAAGCGGGGGGAGTTTCTCTTCTCCATCTATAAGAATGACCTAAAGACAATGGCCGAGGCACTATACAAGGCCATGAAATACATGAATGCCAAAGCTGTAATGATTGCCCGGGGGGACATGTCGAGAAAAAGGGAATGACAACAATCATTGTCTGGACAGAGGAAGAAAGTCGACTCGACCGAAGGGACGATAGGAGATTAAAGCCCCCGTTAGCAAGGACAATGAATTTCACCCCCCTTGAATACTTCACTAGATCAAATCCTCATGCAGATAAGGGGCGATGCATTTGTTGACGCCCAGGCCGCAAACGGCAGGAAAACCGCGCCTTCGTTCGACCATCCATTGTGGCGATGCTCCCATACTCGTGGGGCCCGTTGGAGGTCCCTCTGGAAAATTGTGTGGCTCACATGGAGCTTCAAGTGCTCTCTCTCTCTCTGTCTCGGGGGAGGAAGGTAGGTCTACCTTTGGAGGTATGACAGGAATCTTGGCCAAATTTTAGGTGATTACCAAAGGCAAGTGAAGTCGCCACCAATGATTAGGTTTTTCTAAGGTGTGATTGGTCACCTGTTTCTAGTTGATTTTATTACCGATCCTAGGCTAAGAAAAAGGGAATTTTTCCTAATCTACTGTGGATGGAAAAAAATCTTGATTCTTGAGTCCGGAAGTTTGGTTATATGTGGGGAAGGTGTTAGGGACCCCACAACGCTTGTTCAAGGACAGTCCTTTGTTTTGATAAAATCTTCATTTTCGAAGATTGGTAGTAAAAAACATGATTTTGGCATTAGCTTTCAGGGCTTTGCATGCATGGGGGGCTTTGAGGTTTGGCTTTTGAATAGGTGTGGTCCCAATCTATGCTTTCTTAAGGCATTCGAGCAAAGAACCAGATTTCCACGATAAAAATGCGGCAACATGTCACCTTACTTTCGCGGTGGAAATTAGGCATCGCTTTATCTTAGATGACATGGATTGTGACAATCAAACCGAAAGGGGTGAGTAGGTATATATATACATACATTATGCACAATGCAAGCACACAAAACAAGAAAGTAAATGTCTACATCCTTAGAGCATGGCCCAAAATATAGGTGTAGGAAAGTAAACAGGAGTTGCCATACTTTAGAGATGAGAATGAATGGTACATGGCATGATACATCTAATACAACCCATCTAAGAGAGAAAGGAAGAAGGAAGGAATGGGGTTTAAAAGAGTACATAACCAAATGGGAGAGGCTAGACCCCTAATTAATCTACTGAACATGGCCATTTGGCTTACATCGACATGCTTGCATCCTTGCCCTTTTTGCTTGAGCCGGGGAGACCGTGCCCTAGCTCCATGCATCCTCGCTCCATGTGTGTACATGCAAAGGCAAGAACAAGAAACTAGCAGACAAGCAATGGAAAGAGAGATACGTAGATAATGCGTAAAGGGTACAAAGCAAACAAGCAAGATAGATATGGCAAGCATAGCATGTGGCGGGAGACATGACAAGCAAAGATAAGCAGACAAATAAGAAAGCAAGCGAACGAGAAAGCAAACAAGCAAGAAAGTAAGCAAGCAAAAGGGCCAACAGAAGGTGGTGTCCACGGGGGACAAATATAGATTTGAATTGGGTGTTCGTATCTTCATTGTGTTAAAATATGGACGACACACTAGCAAGCAAGACTTATGCATGAACATGTAAGCAAGCATGTAAAGATGCATAGAAAGACAACGGGTGGCACGAACAAGCATGGCAAACATATCATCGCACGGAGCAAAAAAGGGAAGGGTATGCATGAAGCAACTCAGCATCTGGAGATGCATACTAAGTGGCTACACCCAACAAGGCCTCATGGACGTTGGATGTAACTAAACAAGATCAAGCCCGTAGAGGGTGTCAAGCATGGCAAAGTCTAGGACAAGAGAGGCTAACATAAGCATAAAGCATAGAAGCAAGCAAGCAAGCATAGACATATAAGTAGGAATGTAAGTAGGAATGATCCAAAGCCTTTTGATATGGGCCATGGTACATGGATGATGACAAAGACCATAGGGTCTAGATCGAGTCCAAACCATTAGGCCAAAACACAAGAAAATGCAATAAAAGGAACAAAAGGGCTACAATAGCACATGGCATGACAAACAAAGCCTAGGCCTAAACACATAAACATAAACATGGCAAGAAGCACGCAAGCATATGAAAACATAGATCTAGACATATAGGCATAGAAACATGCATGTAAACATGTAGATCTAAGCGAGGCATGGCCAAAAATGTGATATCAAGCATGTAAGCATGTAGATCTAAACAACAATTCAAGGAAAAGATAGATCTAAGCATGAAAACATGGTATATGGCATGAAAATATGTAGATCTAAACATATAAGCATGTAAGGATGTAGATCTAAGCATGTGAAAAAAGAATCCAAACACATAAACATGTGAAGACAAGGATCTAAGCATATAGAAATGTAAACATAGGCATAAACACATGGGTCTAGACATGTGAGCATGGCATAAAGCATAAAAGTAAGCATAGGAACCCATAAATCTAGGCATAAGCATGGAGATAGGCATATAGACTAACATAGAACATGTAAATCAAGCCATAAACATGGAAAGCATGGAAACTTGTAGATCCAGTCACAAGCACCACATGGAAAAGGTCGATCCAAGTATAAAACATGGCATAAGGCATAAAAAGTAAGGAGATTTAAACTAGAAGCATAAATAAAGAAAGAAACATGCTAAAGAAAGTAATAAATCATGTTATTAAAGCAAAAAGAAATGATAAAAATCTTGATGAAGCTTTATAGGAAAAGGGGTATGGATTATAGCCAAAAAGCTACATCCATACCCCTATACCTCAAATCCAAGGTATAGAACCAAGGACTAGAAGATGGAAGGTATGAATACTACCTTGTATTTTTGGAGAAGAGAGAAGAATCAAGAAGCTTTGATATGTTTTGTATTTTTTGGGAGAGAAAAATGGTGAGAAAAGAGAGAAAAAATGCCAAGAAATATGCCTAAACAACTCCCAAAACGCCCCCCCCCTCCTTCAATTTGAACTGCCAGGAGCCTTTTATAGGCTCTGGCACACTTTTCAGGGCCCGGCTGATGTCATCAATTTTGTCCTCATGCACTTTTTAAGTTTTGACTTCGGACGCGCATTTAGGGTCTTCTCGGACTCGGATCGAGGCAATCTTGGTGTTCCTAGAAAGCTCTAGATGTCTAGTTTTAAGAAAAATAAAGAAATTAAAATTCCAACAGTTGAATCAAAAGTTATGAGCTCGGGAATCATGTTGACACTCTTTTCATGGTTTTCTTAATATCTCAACCGTTTTAACTCTGATTTCGACCCATGAATAGTCGTTGGAATGAGAATTTGTTTATCTTCGCAATGGCATTGGTCTCAACCTGTTTTGATAACCAGATCAAGATTAGGGTTTCTAGGGCCCATCGAGAGTCAACTTCGGGTTAAATTTGTCAAACTTGGTCAAAGTTGCTAAAAATATCCAAGGAGCTCAAGTTTGATATAAAACCATGAAAAATGTTGTTTTGTAAGGATTTTGACATTGTTTGACCTTCGGTCAACCTAGGGTTGACTAGGCGTATTTTGGTAATTTTGATTGAAAAAGGCACTTTGAGCGCTTTGGTGTTCGAACGGGTTGCGCCACGCCATCATATATATTCTCATGACCCCATGGAGAGAAAATGATATTTTGGATTTTTTAGGGTCTGGCATGCAAATTGAGGGCGGACAAAATACGGTATCAACAGCAGCACTAACTAGGCCAGACAAACTGAAGGGTGACCCGAACAAGAGGTCCAGGAACAAGTATTGCCGCTTCCACTAGGACCATGGGCACGATACTTCCAAGTGCTACGACCACAAATAGCAGATCGAGGCCTTAATCAAGTAAGGGAAGTTGTAGTGGTTCGTTAGGGGTGGGGAGAACCTACCACGGGACCTCGAGCTCGACCGGAGGGCAGAGGAAAGGCCAAGAGCCTCGCGCAAGGAGATAAGGGTAATTGTAGGAGGAAACACTATGGCGGGATCATCTAAAACGGCAAGAAAGACATACTTGCGTATGGTGCAAAGCGTTCAGATTTCCGGACAACCTCCTAAAGCAACCAGTGTTGATAACCTTGCCATCAGCTTTACAGAAGAAGATGATAGACGACTACACCACCCTCATGATGATGCTTTGGTAATTAGCTTGTCTATTGCAGATTTCAATACCCGACGGGTATTAATAGATAACGGAAGCTCAGCAAATATCCTCTACTATCCTACCTTTTAGCATATGAGGATCGGCAAAGAATGTCTCCCACCCACGGACACACCATTAGTCAGATTCGGTGGCACCAAGGTCTTCCCCGTAGGAGTTATCACCTTGCTAGTAATCATTAGGGTGTATCCTCAGCAGCTCACTAGAGAAGTCAATTTTCAGGTGGTTGACTGTTCCTCTTCCTATAACGCCATCATAGGCCGACCTACGCTTAATGCCTAAAGGGCGGTCACATCAACATACCACCTACTGGTGAAGTTCCTAACAGAGTATGGGATAAGAGAAGCGCAAGGGAACCAGATGGCCGCTTGTGAGTGCTCCATCGCTATGCTAGAGATGGATGATCACTTACAAGCTTCGAACATTGAGGAAATAAGGGTTGCGGTAGAGCCAACAAAAGACTTGGAAGAAATCTCCTTGGACAACAACATTCAGGGCCGAGTCATTCGTATCGGCATGTAGGCCGACCCTTTGGTTCGCAAAGAGCTTGCCTTCTTCTTGAAAAACGATCGGGACGTCTTCGCTTAGAGCCACGAAGACATGTCAAGGATCAGTCCGAGTACCATGTTCCACAAGCTCAACATATGCCCGTCCTTTCCCCTAGTCCAATAGAAGAAATGGGTCTTTGCACAAGAAAGGGACAGGGCCATAGCCGAAGAAGTACATAAGCTGTTAGAGGCAAATTTCATTCGGGAAGTCTATTACCCCGAATGGTTGGCCAACGAGGTAATGGTCAAAAAAGCAAATGGCGAGTGGAGAATATGTGTAGATTTCACCTACCTAAACAAAGCATACCCCAAAGATAGCTACCCACTCCTACATATCGACCTCCTCATGGACTCAACGGCAGGTCACCAACTTCTAGGTTTCATGGACACCTTCTCCCGGTATAATTAAATCAAATTGGATAAGAAAACCAAGAGAAGACCTCATTTTTCACGAGCCAAGGACTCTTCTGTTACAAAGTCATGCCGTTTAGGCTGAAAAATGTGAGACAAAGCGAAACGTGGAAGTATACGTAGACGACATGCTAGTGAAAAGCGCAAAGGAGGTTAACCACTTAGACAACATTCAGGAAACATTCTATACTCTTCGCCTCTACACCATGAAGCTTAACCCCAACAAGTGTGTGTTCAGTGTGGCGTCAGGGATATTCTTGGGTTTTATGGTGTCACAGTGTGGTGTGGAAGCTAATCCTGACAAAGTTCGGGCAGTAATAGAGATGGCTCCACCAAAGAGCGTGAAGGAATTGCAAAACCTGAACGGTAAGGTTGCAACCCTTAATAGGTTCGTCTCCAGGGCGACAGATAGGTGTTTACCATTCTTCAAAGAGCTAAGGAAGGCTTTAGAGTGGATTGACGAATGCTAGAGGGCTTTTGAGGAACTAAAGACATACCTTGCATCCCCACCATTGCTCAGCCCATCCAAGTCAGGTGAAGAGCTCTCCCTTTACTTAGCCGTGTCCCCAACGGCTGTCAGCTCCACTTTCATACGGGAGGAAGACCGGGTGCAGTTACTCATTTACTACACTAACTGAGCATTTTGGGGAGCTGAAGGAAAATATCCCCCAATGGAGAAGCTGGCACTGATCACAGCTGCCCGAAAACTTAAGTCATACTTCCAAGTACACACCATAGTGGTCCAAACAGACAAGCCGCTGAGGAAGGCGATGAACAACCCAGAAGCAACAGGACGACTAGGTCTATAGGCAATAGAACTCGACAAGTTCGACGTCCAATATCAGCCCAGAACTGCGATTAAGGCACAGGCTTTGGCTGATTTCATTGCCGAGTTTACAACAAAAGAAGACAAGGAGATGGTATTGATGGTATGGATGATATGGATGGACGGATCGTTTAATCAATGGGTTGGAGAAGCTAGGGTCCTATTACGATTGCCTAAAAGAGACATGGTAGAGTGTGCAATGCGCCTCTAAATCTCGATATCCAACAAGGAAGCAAAATATGAAGCGGTTCTCTCAAGCCTCAACTTGGTTAAAGCAACAGGGGCAGTGTCAGCAGTCATACACTGCGATTCACAAGTTGTGGTTAGGCACATCAACGGTGACTACAAGGCAAAGGGGGAACAGATGAAAAAGTACTTGAGCATGGTTAAAAGCAAGATGAGCAAAGGGTTCTCGGCTAAGTTTGTGCAAATCCCAAGGGAAGAGAACAAGCGGGTAGACCATTTAGCCAAAGCTGCTTCCGCAAAATATACTGACGCTAATAATTAGGTACTATCATTTGTTCAATATGCCCCTGCCCTTTACAAACTAGAAGTACAGGTCAACCCCTCAGGAACTGATTGGATGATGCCAATCGTACCCTATATCAAGAATGGGACATTGCTAGAAGACCGCAACACTTCTTGTAGACTGAAGGTACAGTCGTAATGTTTTGTAATGATTGGGGATGTCCTTTACAAAAGGGGTTTCTCCCATTCGTATCTATGGTGCCTATCCCCCGACAAAGTAGATTATGTCATGAGAGAGATACGTGAAGGAGTATGTGGGAACCACTTAGGGGCATGTTCACTGGTTCATAAGCTGATACGGGCTAAATACTACTGGCCCACTATGCAAAAGGACGCCCAGTCCTACGTGAAGGTGTGTGACAAATGTCAACGCTTCAGTAGCATCATTCGGCAGCTGTCGGAGGAGCTTACACCAATGAGCGCCCCTTGGCTGTTCGCCTAATGGGGATTGGACATAGTAGGACCCTTCCCCATCACAATAAGTCAGCTTAAATTCCTCGTTGTAGGAATCGACTACTTCACCAAATGGGTCGAGGCAGAACCATTGGCCACTATCACGGAGAAGAATGTCTGAAGCTTCATATGGAAAAGCATCATTTGCCGCTTCGGAATCCCTAGGGTCTTCATCTCTAACAATGGAAAGCAATTCGACAATGACGCATTTAGGGACTTTTGCCAACAATTGAGAATCATGAACCACTGCTCCTCTCTTGCTCACCCCAGGCCAAAGGACAAGTTGAAGTCATAAACCAATCCCTACTCAAAATGATTAAGACTTGGCTTGAGGGGGCAAAGGGTATATGACTGGATGAGCTACCCGACATCCTGTGGGCATATAGGATAACAACTCGCACACCTACAGGGGAGACACCATTCTGCCTCACACATAGGAGCGAAGTCGTCACCTCAGCGGAAGTTGGACTAACTAGCTATCGAGTATCCTACCATGATGAAGAAAAGAATGAAGATGCGGCTACAGTTATATCTTCTAGACGAAGTCAAAGCAACAGCGGAATAGAGGATGGCTCATTATCAGGATCTGATGGAAAAACACTACAACACCAAGGTCAGGCCTTGTCATTTTCAAGTTGGGGACTTGGTCCTAAGGAAGGTAACAATGACTACCAAAGATCCCTCATAGGGTAAGTTGGGCCCTAATTGGGAAAGGCCCTACAAGATTGTCGATTGTTATAGAAGGGGGACCTACTACCTAGAAACCTTTGACGGATAAAGGCTCCATCACTAGTGGAACATCGAGCACTTAAGGAAGTACTACTAGTAGCAAACAAATGCAGCTTATTTTATCGCTTTCTTTTGTTTTTATGAATTAAGTATTGAGAAAGATTGAAAGATGTTAAGTTTCTTTTTAGCTATTCATTATTAATAAGACTTGGACAAATTATCAAAAACGTTGTTCTACTCTTTACCTTTCAGTGAAACATCTAAATTCTACTAAGTCCTACCTACGGAGTGGACGGACAACTAAGGATACTGACGGGTACCTGGTCTTGAGAATTCTATTAAGTCGTACCTAAGAGGTGGACGAACGACCAAGGATACCAATGGGTATCTAGTCTCAAGAATTCTACTAAGTCCTACCTATGGGGTGGACGGACGACCAAGGATACCAGCGGGTACCTGGGCTCAAAAATTGAACTAAGTCCTACCTACAGGGTGGACGGATGACCAAAGATACCGACGGATACCTGGTCTTGAAAATTGAACTAAGTCCAACCTAAAGGGTGGGCGAACGAACTAGGATATCAACGAGTATCTGGTCTCAAAAATTCTACTAAGTCCTACCTAAGGGATAAACATACGACCAATGATACCAACGGGTACCTAGTCTAAGGAAAACCGTTGATTAAAGCAAAAATTGCTGCGAAACGGACGGATAAAATAGAATGTAGACGGGGGCATGTGCAATTGTAATGGTAAAAATAAGAAAGCATAAAGCAGTAAACAAACACCTAGAAGGGGAAATGTTATTACATAATATAAAGATAGATGTCTTTACAAAAAGCCTAACGAAAGGGGCAAATACCATTGTCTTACAAAAAAAAAAACTCATAAAATAATAGAAAATTAAGTAAAAATTCTGGAGAAAAAGATTCAAGATGAGGGAGCTTGAGAAGCGATCAAGTCCATAGGAGACGGGCCATCCGCGGTAGACGAATAACCGGCCGGCTAGGCAGCTAAAGTCTCCAAATCATAGGGAGCAAGTTGAACAACAGTCTCAGTGTTGGCATCCTTCGCCCCCTGCTCAATAGTGTGGATGAAGTCATTGGTCTCTTCATTGACGATGTCATCTCCTTCGTGTGTCGGCGGGACAATGTTGTCTATTGTAATCTAGGATAAGTCTAGATCAAGGTAAGCAACTCCCACCTGCTTCAAGCAATCGTTGAACTCGTCACCATAGTAAACATTACATGCATCAAAGAAGGGTTGAGAGACATGGAACTCCGCCATGGCATCAGCCTTGGCCTTGTCCATCTGCTCATGGAGAATAGCCAGTTCCATTATCAGATTGTTCTTCGCCTTCTTTGCCTCCTCTTTAAGACAGGACTCCTCCTTTAGCTTAGCAAGCATGGTCGTAAGCTTCTTGTTGAGGGTACAGACGACCTCCATGTATTGCTCTCTCTCCTTGTTCTTGATCTCTTGACGCTTGCGGAACCGTCAGATCACCCCTTCGTTGGAAACACATTTGTCTTGCAGGGCCTTCATACGCACTAACGCCTGGAATAAGGAATGACAGTTAGAACAAGAATGTAAAAATTACAAAGTACCATAAGTGACGGAAATGTACCCTGGACAAGTCATAGAGACCAGACACCCCCAAATCTTCTGAGGAGTGCTCATCACAAGGATTCAGATCCGTCTCCTTGATGATCGAATTAACCATCTTGATGGCATAATCTTTGTGTGTAACCAGCCTCTAGACTGGATCGGGGGCGACGGGACCCTTTCTCGTCATCAGGCCCTTCCTTACTCCATGACGAGGAGAGGGAGGGGATGAAGAAGACTTCCATTGCTTATCCCCGGCGGACGGGCTCATCCCCTTCTTAGGCAGACAGTCATCCTTGGTGCTGCTCTTTCTCTTAAGGACCACCTTAGCTCCCACCTTAGAGGCCGACGGTAAAGACCCACCCTACTGCTTACAGGTAGCCACAGACTTCCTCACCATTGCCCTCTGTCTACTTGCATCCATCTCTGCAAAAGGGCAACGAAGAGCGTGAGAAAAGAAGGCATACGGACCAAATAAAGTACTAAAGCTATAACTTACGTCGACGGGAAAAAGCGTGCAACCGTCAGGCCACAGGCGTTGGTTCAAGGCCACCACAAAATGCGTGAAGTATGTCAAGGGTAACCAAATCCTTCCACTTCCTTTGCTTAAAGGGTATGGCCCAAACCCGTCAAAGGAAGCTCTTTTGTTCATCGCTAATCCGCGGATAGATTTAAGCTAAAGACAATAAAGAAATATGTTAGGAGCTTCATCAAAACAAAGAGCTAAAGCAAAACAGACACCAACGACCCACTTGACTCCTTTACAATCCCCCAAGTGTTATCAAAACCATTGGGCATACTATCCCATTCCTCGAGCCTATAAACCCAATCCATCCCTTGGACGAAGAAATAACGATTCTTCCAATTTCTAAGTGACGTCTTCCTCGCCAAGAAATGGTAAATCCCCTTCGACAAGGAGATTTGTTGACCTCCACACCAATGAATATTCTCCATGCATTGGGAGCAATTTAATTAACAGACAAGCGTAAGTAGTTGGCGAGCTGATGGTGTAGCTCTGTTAATGGCAACTTCAGCCCTGTGGTAAACATGGTGTTATACATGCCAACGTCTACAATCCTCTCGGAGTAGCACTTTTCAAACTTCCTTGGCAGACAGATGGGGATGTTCTTGGGGATTTGGTAACGGTCTAAAAGGGTGTTGAAAACCTTGTCAGACAACGTTTGGTTAAAATCGTTAATCGTCCATATTAGAGGGAGAATAAAAGGCCAGGAACCCCCGTCCACCTAGCATACTACCTCAACTCCCTTGGACTGATCTCCCTCGACAACCCTTTCTCCCTCATCTCCCTCATCATATTCGTTTTCTCCTCCCTCATCATTTTCCTCATCCTCGTCCCCTTCCTAATCTTCCTCGTCCTTCTCCTCTTCCTCGATTAGGGAGTGGGCAGACGGTTCCCTTTCTGGGGACCAAGGGAAATCTTCCTTGGGCTCACGCCCTAATGGATAGACCTCGTCATAGCCTACACCCTCACAAATTGGTGACGACAGTTCATTCATCACTTCTTTATCTGATATCTATTCACCTACAAGCGATGGAGGTTTTCTAAGAGCCTATTCGATGGGTCTCTAAAAACAAATGACAGCTACCCAAGAAAGTAAAAGATAAAAATGACAAGAAAAGAAACTTACGAGAAGAAATGGACGGTGGATCGGGATGATAGGTTCCTTGGAAGCAACGGCGTCACGAGCGACGAACGATGCAAACAAGAGTGTGACAACTCTGGTTTAAAAAAATCTGTAAAAAGGAAGTAAAGTAAAGAAAATGAGAAGAGGGGAGAACTATTTATAGAGAAAGGGAGTATGGCATACAAAGCAACGCCAACCAGCCCGTGCCACGTATCGCCTGACATTTAAACTCAAGGTTGCTTAAGCCATTTACTGACACCTTCTTCAATAAAGCCCTAATTAATGATCATAAAATACCCATGTTACTCCATAGCTTGTTAGCTAAAATCGATGGAGCCATGGAGTAGGGGGCAGCTGATAAGGGTATTTTGACTAAGGATTCAATACTCCTAAGTAAGCCATGGAATGAAACTAAGGACGTCTATGGATCCGTCAGTTTCACAAAAGTAGATGGAGGATAAAAACAACAGCGATGGAATGAAAGGCAACGAAGCCACACCAAAAACCCGACAGTTCCAGTGTGGCTTTGCTTGGCCCACACAAATGTTCATATAAGGAAACATCTTACATGTCATACAAAATAAACCCACTATTGATTTGTACCTCCCTCATATAGAAAGACACCCTATAATCTTGGAAACCCTAGTACCAGATCTTCTCCATAAGGAAAAATCCCCACTCTCAAGGGATCTTTGCTCACTACTCACTACTATATAAGCACCAAACCATTTCTTTTCTAAGGTACACAGAAAATCCCTAGCTCTCTTACTATAGAGTTCTTAGAAGTTTCTCATTTATTGACTTGACCTTCGGAGGGTTTTTGGCCGGTACCACATCGGTGCCTCCTGTTTGGTCCTATTGTTCTTATTCTACAGGCACCCATTCGGGTGATTTAGAGCTTACAACCCACTGACGATTTCAACACATCATCAATGCCCATGTACCAGTATAGAATGCCTAGCCTACAAACTCACCAGCTGTATAGGGCTTTGCAATTGGTGCATCATTATAGCAAAAGCTGCAAAACGAACCAAAGAAAGTGCTCAAGGAATATATTCTTAAAAAAAAAAAAAAGTGTTCAATAATCAATTAGCTATTTCTTTTTAGAAGAATTCTACAGAAAATGTATCACACACTCATCATCACATTATTATTCTAATGGAACCAGTAATAATTAGCTTCAACTCAAAAAATAGCTTAATGAGGTGATACATTAAAACCAGGGGTTAATTTGTTTGAAAACGGCCTTGGTTGTGTTATGGTTTTATAGGAAAATCCTAGTACCAAAATATGTCAAAATTAGGCTATATTAAAAAAAATTGTGTTAGAGCCGGGTTTGGGTCAAAAGCTACTCAAAGCGGCTAAGGTTACGAGCTAACTCAAAGATAATGAGTTGATAATCATTTTTTTATATGTTCTACACCATATTGAATTTCTAAATGAACTTGTTTTGTTGGAAAATAGATATTTGCGCTTTTAAAATAAAGAGAAATTTAACCCAATTTGGAATTAATTGAAATGAGTGAGATATGTCAATTTGATGTTGGCATAACTTTGTAGTCTCCGAAATTTCAATCGATTAGAGCTCAATTTGCTCAACTGAAATCAGATAAATAGTAAACCAACTTGCAATACTGGCTATTTGACATACTTTTCTCTATATATACAAATCCTTGCTATAAAGCGATGGTAAAAGGCCGCAATACAAGAGTAGATCTAAGAGCCAAAATTTCCTTGAGCCAAAAAGATCTCTCAATTCCACCCCTTTGAGTTTTTCTCCTTATGAGATATCTTTTTGAATTCCTCGTTGAGAATTTCTTGCCTTGATCTTTAACTATGATATTAAAAAATGTAATTATTCATCCAAACCACACAAACTCTAAACCTTTGTTACAAAGTCCAAGGATAGAAAACCTTTAGAGAGTTATTTGGTGTGTGTACACACAAAATTTGTAAAAGATAAATCACACGATCACGAAATAGTGTAACAAATTATCAATTTATATGGATTTGTATATATGTGAGTACAATTCTCTATATGACTCTTTACAATGAAAGAATACAATAAAACTCCGTTGATTCGATCTCTAAAGAACTTTAAGACCCGCAAGGCTATGAAGCTTAATCTTGAATCGTACTTTGATGTCTCCAAGTTGGTTATATGATTGGATGTATTTGAGCTTTGATTTGAAGTTGAGGGTAGTTGGCTTGGTCTCTAGAAGGTTGAATTTATTCAACTATGTGTTGGCTTTATTCTGTGCCAAATTTGCTTGTAATTCAGTATTTAGAAACCCTGTATTTAGGTAGGAATAATGTAAGGGTTGTCTGTCCGAGAGTATCCAGAATTGATCAAGTGTGCGCATTAAAAGCCTTCTTGCGTCTGGAACTCGCAACTGATTTGTGAATGGTGACATGCCAGAATCAAACACACGTGTGAAGAATGCAGGAAGTTGAAGGGTCAGGACAACTGGATCACTACAGGACAAAAATTATAGTCTATCCATTTTGTATTCTGGCGACTGGAACTCGCGACTCATCCCAATCGCGAGTTACTTGCCAGTGCACCCTGTTTTGAAAAAAAATGATTTTCACATTCCTTCTCATAACCTACTATAAATACCCTTATACCCACGAAATGTAGAGAGCTTCTATATAGAATTTTGAGAGAAAAACCCTAGAGAGCAACAAGATTGATTCATCCACAATCTTATACATTTGATTCTCCAAATTCCTCTACTCTCACCCACTCCATTGTCATACCCTTGAGAGGATCTTAAGTCAAATCCTTACCTCACCACATTTAGAATAGTGAGAAGGCTATTAGTGTTTGGGAAGCAGTTCAAGAGAGAACCAATTCATTTTGGTTGATGCAATGGGCTTATTGCGGGATTCGGTAAGCTAGAGAAGATAAGGTTAGGCTTAACCTTGTTGGAGCAAGAAGCTTGGAGGGCTTAGGTGCATCAGGTAGATTAGGCTTAGAGGGTGTATTGCTATTCATGTATCCCAACTGATTTTCTAATGGATCATTTTATCGCTTGGAGGGCGGTGTAGAGGTTTTTTACCAAGTTCTTCGGTTTCCTCTTCGATAACATGTGCCGGTGTTATTTTGTGTTTGCTTCTCTCTATCCCTTACTCTTTGCTTTTAATTACTACTGAGTTGTGATTAAAATATGGCATAGAGTAGTTTGTTTATTTGGGCACAGCTTATATTTATTATTCCACACACATATTGTTTGAATATAAGCTTGTGTTGATATTTTTGAATTTGGGAGTCTAAACATTCACAAATGTTTTACACACTTAGTGAGCTTTCAATCTCGAAATAAATTGAAGGAAAATCCCTACTTTGATTTGAAGAAATGGAAATGAGCCTTGATTTTGAAGGAGCAAGGGTACTCTTTTGGACTTAGAGATGACTCTCTATTTTGGCAGAGTGTCAGTAGGGTTTTTCTCTCTATAGTTTCTCCCCCTTTTCAAATATTGGGCCAGTTTGGATGGAGGGGAGAAGGAGAGGGAGTGGGAGAGAGTAGAGTAGAATTGGCTGAAAATAAGCTAATTTTGGGCCAAATTTACTCTACCCTACTCTACTCTCCCTCCTTCCCCTTCAATCCAAACAGACCATTAAGAAGCTTTTATTTATAGGCAACTCAATAACGTTTGATTTGGAATATTCTCTAAACATTTATTGAGAGTTAATTACAAATCTAAATTTGAATTTAATTTATTCTTTCATTTAATAAAACTTTCCATGTGAGTCTTTTCTTCTGACGCTGCCACATGACTTTCTTTATTTAATGCTGCCACGTGGCTTAGACACATGTCATTTATATGTAAGTCATGGTAACTCAAAGACTTAATATGTGACTTGATTTTATTTGCTTATTGTCCACTATTGACACATCACCAAATGCAAACCAATTTGACCACAAGTATTTGATCATGATTAATCAAATAGCTGTAAATACATCATAAAATTTTGATGTCTACAGTGTGTATCAAAGTTCTGGGATTGTTGGAATGAGGTTTGTTCACGGAGGAAGTTCATGTACACGAATTCGATTGTTTTGTAAGACAAGTGGGGCATTTGTTGAGGTTACATAGAGTCTAGGACAGGAAATGTTTTGTAAGTATAATTGATTATAATTGTTTCTTCTCTAGTGGATTTTTAACGAATTTGGATCATCTATAGTTGTTTTAAATTTCAAAAGGCGCTTCATCGATTTTTCAATTTTCACTTCGTCGCCCATATCTCTAAGTTGAATTTATAGCTTTTATTATTGTTATTTTTAGATTTGAAAATTGAAAACAGTGTTTGGATTATCCATTTTTTGTTACATTATTTAATCGCTGCTTAATCAGTTTGGGTCTAAATCCAAAATTTCGAAAGCCTAAGTAATAATCACTCTAATGCATTTTGCATACATATTTCATGGTAGATGGTACTCATCCATCAATCCATCATCAAAAATAAATTCATTCACAATAAAAATTGTGTATTAAAAGCTATAGAAGTACGTCCCACTCGTACCTAATTGAAAAAGTGATCCAAACATGAAATAAGTACATAAGAAATTTTTAAAAAACTAATGTAATTAATACTAGATATTTGGCCTAGAACATATTGCATGGAAGGAAATTCTGACTGCAAACAAACCTAACTACCTAGCAAGGGCAGCAATATCTGATTCAAGCTCTAAAGAGGCCGCTACGAGTTGACTGTTTGAAGTTGTCTTATTTTGGCCTCTTTCATGAGCCATCTCCAGAGTCAAACATTCCTTTATTTCTACCAATACTTGACTCATATCCGGCCTTTGGATTGCCACGGGTGGTACACATGACATGGCTATCTCCACAGCTTTCCAGGCAGAATTTTTGTGGAATTGTCCATGTAACCTTGCATCAATAATGTTTTGAATATCCCCACTTTCAATTATAGGATAAACCCAGTCAAGTATGTGAGTGTTTTCTTCAGGTCCTTTTATTATTGCTGGGTGGCCTGTTATTAGCTCAAAGAGGACAATACCATAGCTATAAACATCACTTTTCTTGTTAAAGTTTCCAGATGCTTGAAACCTATATGTAAAAGTAAAACACATGTTATTAGATTTGTTTAACAATCCCAAAACTATGGACACTTTTTTTTTTTTTTTTCAATTTCTAGTCTGCTAGTTAGCTGTATTATATAGTTATATGATTACTGCAAGAAAAATGCTTATTATAACGAAAAAATTTGTTGCAATAACACTTGTCTCATTGCAATAGTTGATATAAGTTGTTGTAATAAAATTTGAGGTAATAGATTTGTGCAACAAAAAGTTCCATAGCATAAACTCCAAATATTTTAATGCAATTTTGATAAATAATAATAATAATAATATATATGTATTGTTGCAATAAATAATTTTTTTTCTAATATCTTTTAATAATAGGTTATTATTTCATAAATTTCATTGCAATAAATTGCAAATAATCAAAAAAATAAATCAATTCAAATTATTGCAATGATATTTTTGCTGTAATAGATAAGTATTTCATATTTATCATCGCAATAGATTGTAAAATAATGGATATTAGATTATTGCAATGATATCTTAATATTTTTCATTGCAATAAATTGCAAAAATAATTGGCATCAAATTATTGTAATGATTTTTTCATTTAAATTATTACAAAAATAATTTCTAGTGTAGTAATGTATTAAACCCTTTATTTCTTCATTTTAATACCACTATACCAATTTCATTAAGTTAGAATTAGATGTAATAGATTTATTTTTGATATAGTGGATTGATAGCCTTTAAAAAACTCCAACGAGTGAAAAAAGTGAGGTGTGAGTTGGAATTATAAAATAAAGAAATATTTGTAAAAATCACATAATATCACGAACATTTCCTCTTCAGTAAAAATTTTAAGGGTACCCAATATAATTTTTTTATTTTTCTCTTTTGTGCAAAATGGAGATATTTATGTAGTGAAAATTTTTAACATGGTAGGATAAATAATTCTATTTGAAATTATGTACACTTACTCAGGATCAAGGTATCCAAGTGTTCCAGCCGGACGAGTTGACACATGAGAATCACTTTCTGCTGCGAAAGTCCTTGACAACCCAAAATCAGCTATCTTTCCTTCCATATTTTCATTTAATAAGATATTGGTAGTCTTTAAATCTCTGTGAATGATAGTTGGCTTGCAACCATTATGCAGATACTCCAACCCTGCAACTCCACCAGTAAGTCATCTGTCATTTAGTCATGTAAACAAAGAAATAGATATTGGAGTGGAATAATCATGTGATTAATATGTTTCCAAACCTTGTGCTGTATCCACCGCAATTTGAATTCTCTGATTCCAGTTCAGGACATTCGTATTGGTAACTGTAGCCAAAATTTTTTAATTTCTCTATTTTAGTTGGAGTTTTTATGGAAGTCAACCTTCACTTAGTAGTCAGACCAGAAAATAAATAATACTTGTGACATGCTCAACATGTTGGAAATAAAGAAAAAATGTTGGAAATAAAGGGGTACCAATGGAATGGAAGAAATAATGACCAAGCAACCCAAAAGGTTAAGCCTATGGGTTTTGAGTCCAACTTATATAACGTTAACCAGTCATTCTTTTTATTAGTATCTAATATGGAACTCTACTAATTCAATGTGTGAGCCTACTACCACACGTAAATATTCCAACAAATCTTCCTCTTCATGTGTGAACCTACTCCCAAGCCAATTCAATTAGTCTCCCCTTAAGCATAAGCAATTTTCTTAACAATCCAATTATCATGCATTACACTCACCAATAGAGTGCCCTTTACTCAACCATAGGAGTGAACATAGGAGTCTTCCTTGCACAACCATTGGAATTTCCAACATGCACCTAGTAAAACCCTTTTACTAAACCATGTATGGGTGGAGCTAATATGGAAGCCTTCCACATTCTACTTGGTGAGACCAACTAGCCTCCGATACCAATTTGGCGTAATAGTAGAATACCAAGATTATATAAAAACAACCCACCTCCCCCCCCCCCCCCCCAAAAAAAACCATAAAATAGCCCTTTACTCAAATAATTAAATCTTTTTAGGGCACTATTGAATTAATTTAAAGTCTTTCCTTATGTGAGAGGACCTTTGGGTAAAAGCCACCAATCACTTTGTGCTATTGTCTATTTATAAAATGACAATACTTCTTCCTTGCTAGATAAAGGGATACCTTTCTTGGTAGATAATGAATACTTTTCTTGGAAGATAAGGATTTTTTTTTTTTTTTCCATACTAAGAAAATCTAAATTAATCAAACGTCTAAGAATTTGAGACAAAATGCAACAATTTGGAGGCACGATAAAATCACTTTTGTTAGGTTCTAAGGTCTTAGGATTTTATGTATTTAGAACTCTAATTTGTAATGTTGGTAAACCATGATCAAAACATTGTATTTAGTCTTATTTAGACTTGCTCAATGTTGGTTTAATATTGTAAAGTTGGAATCGAGTGGCTACAGAAGTACTTGGGACTTTCGGCCTGGCTCGATCGATCGAAGAATAGACTCGATCGATCGAAAATCGCACAGGTTGAATTTTCTGCAGAATTTCCAACTCAGCCCTACTTCATTAAACTTTAGGGTTTTATGTTTTTACCCTAGGTATATAAACTAAACCCTAGCCACGTTTTTGGAGGTTGTCCATATCGTATTGTTGCTCATACATTGCGGTTTTGTGTGAATCTCTTGTGAGATCTTTGAGGAGCTTTCCTTTACACAAAACTTAGGGTTTTCATGGTAGAGATGATTTCAACATCTTGAAGATCATTACTGTTGCAACCATTGGAACTTAAAAGAAAAGCAAGCGGGGAGCTTGTAGCTGATTGAGGAATTCAAGAAAGAAGTAGTCCGTGGATTCGGAGCCTGCGCGTGGTCGTGTCAGGAAGTTCTACTGGTGGGTAGCATTAGGAAGTCGAGCGGGGAGCTTGTAGTCCTTTTGTATGAACTTCAATTCTTTCATAGTGAATTCAAGTTAGCCTTGAGGATCAGTGGGTCAAATCCTCCCCAGGTTTTTACCGTGTGGTTTCCTGGGTGATCATATCTTGTGTTATTTATTTTCCGCTGCTTTATATTCTTGATATGATTGTTTGGATTGTTTTAACCTAGAATTGCTTAATTTGACTAAGTAACAACTTGGCTAATTAACTAGGCTACGCAATCTGATTGTTTAAGGGGTCTAAATTACAAACAAGTGGTATCAGAGCAGGTAGCTCTTTTTGTTTGAGATTTTTTTAATCTTTGAGCTGATCCTTGACCCCAGTTGTCATGGAGCATGGACACTCTTTGTTTGTTCCTCCTCATTTTGATAGGAACAACTATGCTTATTGGAAAGTAGGGATGAAAGCATTCCTAAAATCCATTGATGAAAGGGTTTGGAATTCCGTTGAATACGGATGGGTGAAGCCCGCTACTCCTGTGAGTGAGTGGCAAACTTCTGAAAAAGAAGCAGCAAGCTTCAATAGCAAAGCTATGAATGCTATCTTTAATGCTGTTTCTATGGAGGAATTTAAGAGAATCTCTAATGTTGAGGTTGCTCATACTGCTTGGAAAATCCTCCAAACTGTGCATGAAGGCACAAAGGCAGTTAAGATAAACAAACTGCAGCAATTAACTTCTAGGTTTGAAAGCATTAGGATGTCTGATGATGAATCCTTTGATGAATTTTATGCCAAACTGAATGATATTGTTAATTCTGCTTTTAATTTGGGTGAAATCTATGATCAACCTAAGATTGTTAGGAAGATACTTAGATCTTTAACTGAAGACTTTAGACCCAAAGTGACTGCCATAACTGAAAGCAAGGATGTGGACTCCATCCCTGTTGATGAGCTTTGTAGATCTCTTCAATCCTATGAGTCTGACCNTGTATTTGTCTTCTCTCAAACCCACTGCAAAACTCAACCCACTGTTACTGCCCACATCCACTGCTAGTAGCCACCACCGCTCACACCCACTACCACAGCCGCCGCCACCACCACCCACAACCTCAGCCCCCAACCACCAAAATTACAAACAAAAACAAACCCAAAATCAAATCACAAACCCAAGTCCAAACCATAAAACTCATACCCACCCACCATCAACCACCACTAGTCCACCGCATAAACCCATCAAACAAATATCCACCACCATTGGTCCACCACAAACCATACCCACCCAAAACCAAATCACAAACCTACCAAAATATGCCTAAACCAAAACCCCTGCACAAATCCACAACCTGCAAATCGAAACCCAATGCGTGAGAGAAGGCTAGGTAGCATAGGAGAAGGCTTGGTGATGTGGATCAGGTGTGGGAAGAAGGCTTGGCGGCGTGGGTCAGCATCGGTCAAGCATGGTTTGGCTGAGTCAGACGAGGGAAGAAGACTTGGCTAGGTCAGGCGTGGGAAGAGAAGGCTTGGCGGTGTGGGTCATAGTTGGGGAGAAGACATAAAAAGAAAGAGAGAAGAGCCTCGTGTGGAGAAGAAAAAGAGAGAGAATAGGCAGACTATGAGAAAAGACAGAAAGAAAAGAGCACAGGTGTGAGAGTGATTAAAAAACAATATTTTCTTATAACATTTAGCTACAGTAAGCTGTTAAAGATGGCAACTCACTGTAATTGAGTGTCAAAATTTTTGACATTTGAGTGCTTTGATGTAGTGGGTGTTATTGTGTTTTGGGTGTTAAATATAGCTTTTTTGCATTCAAGCATCCTTAATGAGAATGCTCTAAGAGCATTCTTATCAGGAATTGCAAAAAATTTAGCATTTACCAATTCAAATCCCAATTTTATAACTTATAATACTCCACTTTACAACATCCCCTCCATCAAAACTTCTATTTTTTCTAACATTCCATTTAAATATTCATTCTTTATCATTTTTTATTTTTCCTTCTCTCTCTTTCTCAACCCAATTATTCTCAGCACCGCCAGCCACCGCATCCACCCACCATCACCGCCACCAGCCAAATCCACCGCAACCACAAACAAGAGTAGAGAAAAAAAGAAGAAAAACCTCCACATCCACATCCACCGTTGGACAAAAAAAAATCAACAGCAATCTTACAATCAACACCAAAAACAAACGATCAAACCCAAACCAAAAGCAAACCCATTCAGAACGATCAAACCCAAACCAAAAGCAAACCCATTCAGAACAATCAAACCCATTTGGAACGATCAAACGATCAAACCCATACCAAAAGCAAACCCATCGGAGCCACCATCGATCAACCCAACCGATCCACCCATCGATCAACCGATCCAAACCACGATCAACCGATCCCAACCCACCGATCCAAGCCGATCCAACCTCCAAAATCCAAAACCCAGCACCGGTGCAAGCTTTGAACGAGAGAGATGTGAGAGAAGGAGTGAGGAGGGAGGAGCTGTTGTGAGACACAGAGAGAGGAACTGAGAGTCAGAATATGAGAGAGAGAGAGAGAGAGAGAGCAGAGAAACGGGAAATGAGAGGGAGAAAGAGAGAGCAGAGAAGCAAATAAAGTGGGCCCCAATTGAATAAAAAAATAATATAAATTTTACAATTGGTCAACAGTGCGGTTTCAAATATGAAACCGCACTGTTCATCAATACCAAAATAAAGTGGGCCCCAATTGAATAAAAAAATAATATAAATTTTACAATTGGTGAACAATGCAGTTTCAAATATGAAACCGCACTGTTCATCAATGCCAAAATTTTTGGCATTTGAAACTCTTGATGGAGCAAGTTTTTGGGTCAAAAATGCTAAAAAAACATCTTTTAGCATTTAGAACCCTTAATGAGAATGCTCTAAGAGCACTCTCATCAGGTCTCTTAAATGTGCCAAATGCCAAAAATTTGGCACATTTGACACATCAAACATAAAAACAAATGTCCATTAGGTATGCTAAATGTTCCAAAATTTTGGAACATGCTATAGTACGCTTTCATTTTTTAAAGCGTATGGACAGAAATGCCAAACACTGTTTGGCTTATTTTATTCGTTTCTTCTCTCTCCTCCAATCAGATGCTCTCTCCCATCTCACCCATCTCTCTCTCTCTCCGTCTGCTACCCATCTCTCTCTCTCCCCGTTTAGCATTATCATCGCCGTTTGGCCATTCCAACTCGCCATCACTGAGCTTGCCATGCCGACCTCACCATCACTGGTCTCGCCACGCCGATCTCACCACGCCAAGAGACAGATCGCCCAGGCTCGCCATCCTCGCCGCGATCTCGCCAGTCCTCGTCACCGATCTCGCCAGTCGTCGCCGCTGATCTCGCCATCCTCGCCGCGATCTCACCAATCCTTGTCACCGATCTCGCCAGTCCTCGCCACTGATCTCGCCAATCCTCGTTACCAATCTCGCCAGTCGTCGCCACTGATCTCGCCAGTCCTCGCCGCTAATCACGTCGCCGACCTCCACAGCCGTCACCGATCATTGGTTGAGTTTGGATCGGAATTTTATTCTTTATTTTTTTTGGTTGGTTGAGTTTTTTTTTTTTTTCCTCTTTTGTTGAGGTTTTTGGATTTGGAATTTGTTGGAGGATCCGGTGATTATGGGTGTAGTTTGTGGCGCTGAGCTCTCCGGGTTACATATCTGTTCTTTAGGATAGCTTGTCATTCGATCTGGCCTATTTCCATGTTCACACCATTCCTCTTGAGAGGTGTGTATTTCTGTACGCTCTAGTTACAGATGCTCCTATTAGTTTTCCCATCTTTTTCTTCGTTCTTTGAACGAAGTTTATAGGAGTTCATCTACTGCTCATGCTCTTGTTCATCCTATTTTCATTCATAGGATTCCTCTCTATCTTGATCTTAGTGGCTTTCCTTCCTCTGAGCCCGTTCATGTGATAGCTCCTATAGGTGCGTCTTTTCTTAGACTGAGGGCCGCTCATCTTCGAGCTGGTTCTAAACACCCTAGGTCTGAGCCCTCTAGTAGCGCACCTCCTCTTTCTTCTTTTGCAGGTCTTGCTGGTGAGGATATTCCTGTTCCAGTTGGTGATGATGCTGCTGCTGCTGATGTTCCTTCACCTCCTTCGGCCGACTTTGATGTTCGTCGTACTTTGGAGACTGTCATGACTGTTCAGCAGGCTCATGGTCAGATTTTGGTGGACTTGCTGGATGAGATTCGTGCTCTCCGAGCTGATTTTGCGCGTCTTCATTCACCCTCACCACCTCCTTTTGATGGCGACTTGTGATTGCCCTTTGGCATTCCGTCACAAAAAGGGGGAGTGGAGTTTTGTCTTGTAGTAGTGTTTTTGTAGTTAGGGGAGTTTTTTTTTTGTTTTAGAGGAGCTTGTGGAGTTTTTAGATTGTATCTATGTGCTTCACTTTGTATATCATTTTTGGGGATATTCATGTTAGGGGGAGTTAAATTGATTGATATACATGATATTTTTTTATTGATTCTTGTTGCTTTGTGTTTCACTGCGTATTGATTTATATTTATGAGTTGATCATTCATATATGTCTTTATTTTGAATTATGTGAATCTTACAAGAATGTTATACCTGTTGTTTTACTCTTTACTGTCACACATGCGTTTATGCGTTTGTTGAGTATTTCAGGATTATACAGGTTGATTCAACTAAGCTGCTGTCTACACTTGCAACTATGGATAGTAGTTAGGCTGAATTGAATTTTATGAGCATTATCTTTGTAAAGGGCTTTTTATTTGTAAAACTTTGAGCTGTTAATTAGGGTTTTGTCACGGATTGCCAAAGGGGAGAGTTTGTTAGGTTCTAAGGTCTTAGGATTTTATGTATTTAGAACTCTAATTTGTAATGTTGGCAAACCATGATCAAAACATTGTATTTAGTCTTATTTAGACTTGCTCAAAGTTGGTTTAATATTGTAAAGTTGGAATCGAGTGGTTGCAGAAGTACTTGGGACTTTCGGCCTGGCTCGATCGATCGAAGAATAGACTCGATCGATCGAAAATCGCACAGGTTGAATTTTCTGCAGAATTTCCAACTCAGCCCTACTTCATTAAACGTTTAGGGTTTTATGTTTTTACCCTAGGTATATAAACTAAACCCTAGTCACGTTTTTGGAGGTTGTCCATATCGTATTGTTGCTCATACATTGCGGTTTTGTGTGAATCTCTTGTGAGATCTTTGAGGAGCTTTCCTTTACACAAAACTTAGGGTTTTCATGGTAGAGATGATTTCAACATCTTGAAGATCATTACTGTTGCAACCATTGGAACTTAAAAGAAAAGCAAGCGGGGAGCTTGTAGCTGATTGAGGAATTCAAGAAAGAAGTAGTCCGTGGATTCGGAGCCTGCGCGTGGTCGTGTCAGGAAGTTCTACTGGTGGGTAGCATTAGGAAGTCGAGCGGGGAGCTTGTAGTCCTTTTGTACGAACTTCAATTCTTTCATAGTGAATTCAGGTTAGCCTTGAGGATCGGTGGGTCAAATCCTCCCCAGGTTTTTACCGTGTGGTTTCCTGGGTGATCATATCTTGTGTTATTTATTTTCCGCTGC